>NC_139349.1:47941245-48023655 GCF_055883805.1 Amblyomma maculatum | reverse complement strand
TGTGTTCATCCCTTTTTTAAGAACAAGCGCATCTTATAGATTTCGAACACTGGCTCGAGCGATGACGGTTTCCTCGTAGAATTCCGGCCACTTTTCGAACCGACGTCTACTGTCCCTGGAATATGACCTAATTCGATGCAATAAAAAGCTGCGCTATCGAGACAAGGATGAAGGAAAGGCTGGGCGCACATAAACGCAGTCTAACAACTTTGTTTCGTGAAGAAAACCAAGACATATATAAGAGATCCCCGCTGCTATCCAATTATCAAAAGAAACCACCACGCGAACAAGTGGCGTATTCAACACGACTGAACAAAATTTCACGGCAAAGAAGATAAACTTAGCCAGGAACGGCCCACTAAATAAGACAAATCCATAAAGCCATCCAATCTCACGAATGATCAGATACAGCCATCAAATGATCAGATACTTCCTCTGACCTCATCATCATCATCAGCCTGATTATACCCACTGCAGGGCGAAGGCCTCTCCCATATTTCTCCACTTAACCCGGTTCTGTGCTAGCTGCATCCACTTGACCCCTGCGAACTTCTTAATCTCATCCGCCCACCTAACTTTCTGCCGCCCCCTGCTACGCTTTCCTTCCCTTGGAATCCAGTTTGTTACCCTCAGCGATCATCGGTTATCCTCTCTTCGCACTACATGTCCTGCCCATGTCCATTTCTTCTTCTTAATTTCCACTAGAATGTCGGTAACTTGAGTTATTTCTCTGACCCACTCTGCACGCTTTCTATCTCTTAATGTTACCCCTACCATTTTTCGTTCCATAGCCCTCTGGGTTGTCCTCAACTTAAGTAGAACTCTCTTGGTTAGCCTCAACGTTTCAGCCCCATAGGTGAGTACAGGCAAGATGCAACTGTTGTATACTTTCCTCTTGAGCGATACCGGTAAGCTGCTAGTCATAATCTGCGAGTGCTTGCCAAATGCGCTCCATCCCAATCTTATTCTTCTTCTTCACATCCTCTGACCTAAAGCTCCGCATTTCATCTGGCCTACCACGACGGGAAGAAAGTTTGCTGTGTCATCTATATGGGTTAGTGTTTCCTTAACAAGCTATTATTATTTTGTTATCGGCACGGCTGATAACTCTCTGGGCGGCATGTGCAGTAGTGAGGAAACTATTTCACATATTATTTACTAGTGTTCCGAATACAGTACCGAAAGACGATCTCTAAGCCGTGCGCACTGAAGAATCTATACATCTACCCCCGCTTACGTAAAAAAAGATCCTCGGACAGAGACAGCGGCGATCATCTGCGATGAAGGCCTGTCAGGCCCTCCTCCGTTTCCTAAGACCGTCGGGCCTGCACGACAGGCTGTGACTTTAAAGTGTATATCGCCTAGTGACTTCTTTTGCCCTTTTACTCCGTTGTCTCCTTCTCCTCTATATCCCTACATCCTTTTTTTTCCCCAATTGCAGTTGCAAGCGGGCTTCTTTTGCCGGTCAACCTCCCCGCCTTTCCTCTGTCTTCTTTTTCTACCTTACGGACCCACACAGACCGTCCAAACAAGTAAGTGTTGGCCTGTCGTCGTCAATCGTCGTCGTGTCAAGTCGTCATGAAATGCGGCTAAACTGGGTCGAGAGCGCCTGGCAAATCGAGTCACGTACGTGGAAGTTCCGCTGAGTGCACTTCGGCATCACTCAATTGCTCCGAGGTGGTAACATCCCGGAGTGTCGGAGTCATCGTCCGTATAGGAGAGTGAATTGCGCAAATCGCGGTGGAAAATACCGACAGCTGGCCCCGTTTGTCGTCCGTGGCTGCGTGAAAGTGTCGCCGCGGTAGCCATACGGAGAGACTATAGAGAGAGAGAGAGAGAGAGCAAGGCGGTCGTGTGCTGTACGATGTCAGCGCACGTTAAAGAACCCCAGGTGGTCAAAATTTCCGGAGCCCTCTACTATGGCGTACCTCATAGTCTGAGTCGCTTTGGAATGTTAAACCGTATAAACCAACCAAACCAAATGTTCCGAAAACGAACTGCGCTAATCCGAAAACCCAGCTTCGAGAACAGTTGGCCCCCTGAAAAATATGGCGCGAATGAGTATTGTTTTGGGTACAGTATATCCCAGATATTTGCTCTGATTTTTTTTTTTTTGTAGCACATCTTTTTTTTTTTTTTTTTTTTTTTTTTTTTTTTTTTTTTTTTTTTAAGGAGGGGCAAATGCAACTTCGTGTGCATCGGCATGTTACCGCGTGCTAATGACAAAGTCGATAATTTCGCTGAGAATGGGGATTTTGTAAGCTATAAAATTCGAATAGTGAAATAAACCTTTCGTCCTTCCACCTTGTCGAAAGAAAACTGTTTATGATTCCAGACGGATGCTAAACCACGGATTCCGAGGAAGCTTAACGCCGCCATTCACTTCCAAATGATGATCACGGAGCCCCTTTCAGCATTTTTAAGTGTGATTTACTGAGTAGGAAATATGTTGGTTGCTGCCGCGCAGACATCAGCGTAGCCATATACGTCGACAAGACCGATTTTTATTGAAAATGAAAGCTGGGTATAGAGCTCAGTTAACTGTTAACCTTAGTTTGATGCATTATAAGTTCGTTATTGGCAATTTTCACGAAATCGACGTCTTGTGGCGGTGGCGCAGCAATAGGAATGGGAGCAGACTAAAGTAGGAAATGAGACAGTTTCGGAGGTGGTGAAGGGTGGCAGTTCCTGGCCCTACGGGGCTGGGACGGTAGGTCAACTCTGCTTGCGGCGGAGGCTAGCCAGCCACTTAATGTTTATCTGTTGTAGGCCGTCATTGCACCCGCCACCGCTTAGTTGGTGGACGACGGCCGTTGCGGCGCGCGTCTTTCTCCCTCTTCTTTTTATTCTCTACTTCCTCTCTTCTGTCCACACGAGGCAGCGGAGGTGGCTCAGCTACAGAGCCAGTAGCAGGCCCGTGCATTTTCTTTTCCTTCTTCCTTCAGCCGCAACTTTGTAGCGGTGGCGCAGTAATAGGAATGGAGCAGACTAAAGTAGGAAATGAGACAGTTTCAAACCTTAAAACTCTCCGCTTCGGCAAGGCCTTTCTAGCAGCATCAAGCCAGACGAGCTCGCTTTTTTATGACTTTCGACGCATATAGGGGGATTCAGTGCTGGCGATCGTAATATCATTAAAAAACGTCACGAACGGCTACCATCTGCGGTTTCGCTCTCACGGAGGGCGTTTGCAGACAAGGGCAGGCTTCAAATTTGTCATTGGTTACTTTGCATCGACAAACACAGTATGTTTAACTAAACTAGGCGCTGACTTTCAAAGAAACAGCTTGATTCAATCGCGCAATCTCTGTATAATGCACCCAAATTGACCGCAAACGCCGTCCTTCTTACGGTTACCATCATGGTTCGACTACGACGCTGCCTGTAGTTCGTAAAAATTGACAAATATTGTCTTCCTCCGTGAGTGATTTAAATATGTGACATTGCACGTGCACGTTCTACTATATCCCAAAAGCTTTTATTCAAATCAGTTCGGCGAAAGTTTGTTGCCGTGGCACGTGATCTACTATATGGTGCAGTTTATTTATTTTATTTTTATTGGGGAGGGGGGGGGGGGGGGTGTTTACAACGCTCTGATGGCGTTTTCTTTATTTATGTTAACATTACTTTCGAGCGGATAAAGCCGGCACATATTCTACAGCTTTGGCGTTGTATCCCCAAACAACAATCACTATAACGATCAGTTCTCGCCCCTTGCCTCCTTGTCTTTTCGCCGTGTTCATTGCATGCTCGATTTATCCATACACATCAACAGCATTTCAATGCAGAAAACAAAATGCATAAAAACGAGCCTCGTGAATTCGTATACAACACCGTTGGCAAATATTGTACCACCATTAGCTTGCACATTTTTTTTTTTTTTTTTGGGGGGGGGGAGGGGGGCGCAAACAGGGCTCCCACCATTCGCTCGCACATTTTTATTTTTTTTTTGGAAAGGGGGTAAAGAGGGGAGGGGGGAAGGGGGGGCGCAAACATGGCTCTTTTCGTAGGCTCACCATATGAAACCTCAATACGCCACTGAGGAGCATCGAATTTGTGCGTATTAAAGTGCGCACGCAGCATTCTTTGTGAACTTTGTGCAAATGCACTAAAGCCACCCTCTTCCTTCTTTAAGTGCAAAATATCCTAGCTGACCTTGTAATGTCGAAACGAGGTCGCGCCGCTCACTTTATTAGCTTAGATGTCTGTGTGGCCTATTAACGCCTTTGGTATCTTGCTGTGCTACACCTTTGACTTACGACGCACTCGCATATTCCTCATTAGTAATAAATTGAAATTCACCTTTACTTTTCTAGTATTTGTTCTGATAAAGTGAACAACAACTAACAGTTGTGAGCTGCATATTAACTCAGAAATTTCGAATTGCGGGGCTGGGGATGGCTCGTTTCCTTAATGCGATGGTTCTTCGCTTGACATGGAAAGTATTTAGCACAGCCATATGTGCTGATGGTGGTAATAGCAATGACGTGTAATGTAACTCCGCCTAATTGTTACTTAAATACAAATATGCCCCAAAACGCTGACTGACCGCATGTTGAAACTACGTGGCGGGATTTCTGTGATGCCTATATTGAAATGTTGAGAAAAATGCTTGCAGTCAGTCTCGTTACATAATAGTTTTCAACACCACCACGGATGCCTTTTGTTTTAGCCCTTGTGACCGAGAATCTTCGCTGATGAACTCTTCGGGGGCTACGCGCCAGAGATTTTACGAATGCCAGAAGCATGCTATTGGCGCCTGTTGCCCTACCGAGTGCAGATGTAGGCTGCGGCCCGAAATCTTCCGTTCTTTTGTTTTTTTCGCTGACGATCCTCGGTTTTTCCACGGAACCTGGCACGCTTGCGGTTAGGAGTAGAGCGGGAGGGTTTCGATGTGTGCACAGCTGTGACTAATGCCTGGGAAGTCATGCAGGCTTTCCAGCCGATGCCGCGCACACGCCGCGCCCTGCGTGCTTCCCCGGTCGACAAGTGACCCACATCGGGCATTGTGTCGCCCGCGCTTCTTTTTCCTGTCACCCCAGAAGGACTACTGGGTCACCCCAAACAGCGGTGACCCCTCAGTGAGCGACAAGACCTCGCGTGCCACGGCATTGCCGCAGTCGGCCTGGGTGTATACTCCGCCACCGTTCTCAAATGTGACAGCTCTGTTGGCCCTGATTTCCGGATGTCAGCGGTTACAGAAAGGATGCACGCACGCGCACATAATGACGTATACAAGCGTACAAGAGTCTGAGAAGGCTAATCAGGCGCCAATTTGCTCATCCAAACGTGCTAAGGCTTCATAACTAGGTTGAGCATCTTCGTTATGAAATGATCGGTATTTTTCATGAACAATGTAGTCTACGGCATGACTGACACTAAATTTCAGACACAGTTTAGTTGGGCATTGGCCGAAGTTCTGGCTGTTGTTTCTCTGCCTCTCATTAGCGGCCAATATGCGGATGCCGTCCATTGATACCACACTAGATGATGAATTGACTTATAAATGGAGCTTCTAGTCAAAGATTTTTAACTATCGGGGTAAAAACGCACACGCACGCACGCATGCTCGCTCGCTCACTCCCTCACTCACTCACTCACTCACTCACTCACTCACTCACTCACTCACTCACTCACTCACTCACTCACTCACTCACTCACTCACTCACTCACTCACTCACTCACTCACTCACTCACTCACTCACTCACTCACTCACTCACTCACTCACTCACTCACTCACTCACTCACTCACTCACTCACTCACTCACTCACTCACTCACTCACTCACTCACTCACTCACTCACTCACTCACTCACTAAGCGCAATCGCACGGAGAAAAACTGCACAGCAGTGGGATTAAAGGGAAGAGTTTCTAGGCTGGTTTGATGCATGCAGTCTTTGCACAAAAGTTCGTCCCTTAGAATGTCAAAGCAAGATATGGTACACCCACGGATAATCCAACCAAAAATGATGAAGCAGCGTCCAAAAAATACAGCGGACGTCACAGCTGCGTAAAGACAAACCAACGAGATAACGAAACATAACGAGCAGCTTGTTTGCCATTTTAGGCTGTTGTGTGTTTCTCCCGTTATCTGATCATGATGAGTCAGCAGCAGCTGTTGACCGCTGCTCTATAATTTCTTGGTTAGACTGTCCACGACTGTACTGTATGTGCTAACTGGCGGTGAATGAAACTCAACAGAAACGGGAGAACTTTTAAACAAAACATGCTAAAAATTGTCAAATTCAGTTTAATGCTGCCCGCTTTTATCTGGAGGCGAAAATGCATGGCGCCCATGTGCAGTACGATATCAGCGCCGTTAAAGGGCCCCATGGGGTCGAAATATCCGGCGCCCTCCACCACGGTGTTTCCCATATCCCGAGTTCCAACCATCGTTTCGCAAGTGTAAACGACGAAAACACGTATCGTCTCAGTCAGTTTATAATCTCGTTGTTTTCGAGTCAGGGTCCTGCTGGTTTTCCGCTGTTTTATCTTTCTTTTTTTACTAAAATACACGGAGATTAAATGTTGCCGCCTTAAGGGACCATTGCATCCGAGATGGGCGTCTGTGCTTTGATAGATGACTATAAATGAGATGACAGCATTAAATGCCCCACAACAACAACAAATATTGGCAGCGACTTAACTATGCCAGGATATACGTAGCGAGAGGTACGTTCCCTTGGCTGAGCTTGTGGTCATCCATGTTTAGTGATGAGAGACAGCTTTACTTATGACAATATGATGTAACTTCATTGCGTCCGCGTCGCCACATTTGGACACCTTTTTGGAAACATTTGAGCAGTAACAGGTAACCCGGAGCGATGACTTGTTTGGGCGCGTACAGACCTGCAAGGGTCCACAAACACGACGATGAAAGAATTGCACGGAGCATGATGAAAAAGCGTGAACAGCCCTTCTGATCTCTGAGTGCCTGATAACAAACTTGGGTCAGAAATGTAGCGCTATCAACGACGTCAGTACGGCACAGAGAGGAATCGGGTCACTAATGACAATTTTAGGCTTCTTTTAATTGTGACAGCAGAAGCATAGTAAGGATTGAGCCTCACTATAATTCTTACAATGACTACCACGCAGCGCGGAGACCCAAGCATGACAGTTAACGATGTGCAGCACTTACTTGTAGGTGCAAGTTCGTGTTTAGTTCTTTATTTCACGTTTGTTTCATCACACGTCTGAAGAGATATCGGATTTTAAGAATCTCAGCAAACATGCAGTCATGTGTAGAAGCCACGATCTTCTTTTCCACGGCGCTGACGCGCGTTGGCGGCAAGTTGGAGCTCTGTACATTACCGCCCAAGAGCAGCTGTAAGACAAAGCTGCTCAAGCTGACGTCAGTCTACGAATGTTAAGCAGATAATGAAGCGGCACGATAAAGTCGTCGTGGACTAAGCTACTATACTTAATTTTCACACTCTCTCGGCGATTCATTTAAAGCCTGCCCCCTAAATATGTGTAATAGAGATAATGATGGATGTGGCTGATTGCATGTAAGAAAATGAAATAAAAGACTCTGTTTAAAGCAAAACGAAAAGGTGCACATGACGCAACTTCGAAGTCGTACTCAAAGGTTGCTAAAACTAGTGCGGCGGGAAGAAATTTGCAGGTATGTAGCTGGAAGAGTCGAGAATAAATATTAGTGAGCGGCTGACAAGAAATTTGTTCCGTATGTAGAATTCTGAAAGGCATTGTCAAGGTCTCTGGGCTCCTGACCCGTGCCGTAGAGGGAGGGAGTAAGGTGGGAGTGAAAATGGAAAGAGAGAAAGAGGAGCCGTGGTGCAGGGGTACTGAGCAATTTCGACCACCTGGGGACCTTAACGTGCACTGACATCGCACAGCATACGAACGCCTCTCCGTTTCGATGGAGGCGCCGATCCCGACCGCCGGCGGCTACATTTCGATGGAGGCGAAACGGAGAGGTGTCAACTTAGTTTTTGGAGAAAGGAAGGCGCTGCATCTTTCTTACTTTTTGATGGACACTTGCTCTCAGTTAGGTCAAAATCGCACCGCCTTTTCATTTCATTCAAACCCAGGGAGGCGAAATCCGAAGTTACCCCTGAGTAGTATCTTATGCTCTAATTCTAATTGATCTGAACTAAGCGGGCACATACAACGACGTAAAAAAAAAAGAAAGTAAAAGACGTACATGCATGTAGAGAGGTACAGATGGGAACACATTACCTGGCTGGGTTCAACAATATACTGAGTAACGGGTCTCTAAATGAACACAAGTGTTTTGACGGCGCTAACTATATATATCGCAAGTGCACCCGGTTATGGACCTTTCTTTAGTTCTCTACAGTAACCCTGTTAACAACAAACAGCTCTCTCATCACTTGTCGTACCAGTAATTTCGAGTCGCTCAGTACTACAATGTGACTATACTGCATCGTCACACAAATCATTCTCTTGTCTCATCCACACCACGTTCTTATTTAAAGAATGCAGCTTGCTGATACTCCCCTGATGGGGCTGGGACAGGTAGGTCACCGCCGCTTGCGGCGGGGGCTGGCCTGCCACCGAATGTTTGTCTGTTGTAGGCCGTCATTGCCACTGCTTCGGTGGTGGACGACGGCTGTTTTGCGGCGCGCGTCTTTCTCTTCCTTTTCTTTCTTCTCTATTTTCTCCTCTGTCTGCACGAGGCAGCGGAGGTGGCTCAGCTACAGAGCCAGTAGCAGGCCCGGGCTTTTTCTTTTCCTTCTTCATACAGCCACGACAACAACTGTCTTCTTCGGTATCTGCTATTACTATTACCTCGAGCTTCAGGAACGTTTTCTTAATCGACCACTTGCTTGTCTTGTAATGTCCGCCATGCTTTCAAGTATGAATATGAATGAACAAGCAAATAAATAACTGTCGAGCAATATTTGCGTGAATATTAGTGCTCGCTCCACGCAACGACGTATAATGCCATAGCAACAAGCGCCTACAAAGTGCACGCTCCCTTTCCCCTCGACCTCTCACATGAAGGAAGGGAAAAATCCGCACTTTCGTTTTGAGTAATTTATAAAGTGAGCAGCGAGCTCCGGGAAATCCAGAATTGCGTCACGTTCTCGGAATGGGATGTCTGATATCGACCAAAAGAAGAGTACGCATCATGGGCCAGGCTGAGCCACGATGAAGAGGCTTACTTTCACGACATTGGGGCGCTAGACGGGCGTAACGATTATTCCTTTAGGGACTGCCTCTCTATAACCTATAGATGTGAAAAAACAAAAAAAAATACAGAACAACACAGCATTTCAGGATATGCAACGCTGGTTTATGACTACCCGATGCCTTCGCTAATGGATCGTTTCTGGCTGTAATTGGTCAAGATGGCGGATGTGGCGTAGCGCGGACCTATCTTGCTTAAGTGTCGTGTTTTTATTCTGCTCGCAATCTGGAAAGCAAGTCAAGTGTTCAGTTCTCACTGCTTCGCAAGTAAGCCTTCCCAGACGCGTTTTGTCTTCGTTGCGGCTAGGAGGCTTCGGTAGTCAAGCGAAATTACACTTTTTCGAGCGTATAATATTAAACGGGCACATATTATGTGTCAGGCATAAATTGTTAGCGGTTACAAATGCTGAATTGTAGTGTTTCGGATATAACTTGCAACATTTAAAGGTTCGACCGCTGGCTCTCTGTGTAATGACCACTATACAAGTTTAACTGTCATAACATACTGACCTTCGTACTCTTATTTCTTTTCACAGTAATTCTGAGTGGAAATGGAGGGGGGGGGGGGGGGGGGCACTAAGGGCATTCCAATAAAGCTGCTATCATCATATGTGTCATTGCTTTTTGGGTTTATATTGACCTGAAGCCCGGGTGTCGCAGCACGTAATTTAAAGAGTAAATGTTGTGGCTACGCGATGTCAGAGATCCTCCGTATTAGAGCTCTTTGCTAACGAAACCGATTTCTGATTCCTCGGTTTCATTAGTGCGAAAGTTTAATTTCTTTAAGAATCGACGCGTGTCTCACGCTGGGTGCAGCTAGATCAGGAAGCGCACAAGTTAGAAGAATGTATACCGTAAACGTTTGTATTGTTGCGGAAATGGTTTGGTTTGGTTTGGTTTGTGAGGTTTAACGTCCCAAAGCAACTCAGGCTATGAGAGACGCCGTAGTGGAGGACTCCGGAAATTTCGACCACCTGGGGTTCTTTAACGTGCACTGACATCGCACAGCACACGGGCGCCTTGCTTTTCGACTCCATTAAAAGCGGCCGCCGAGGCCTGGATTCGATCCCGCATCCTTGGGAACAGTATTCGAGCGCCGTAACCACTGCGCCACCCCGGTGGGGCGTTGCGGAAATGTTTCTGGCTCATCGCATCAGGAAAAAATTCCATCTTAACAAAACGTAGAAAAAATGTCCTTTTTTTCAAAGCCAAGCTCGCACCCAGCATTCAGTTCTCTTGGCAGTGCTCGGGTTAAGCGTTTACCCCTTCTCCTCCACTTCCTTTTATCCAAAATACGATACAATAAATTACACTAGGCCCTGTCCGGAAAACAATTCTTCTCTACGTGCCTGACGTTCTAAATTGCACGCACGTTTGAGCACGGATAACACTTTGACACGTCACATGCGAACTCTCCTCAGGAAACATCAAGCTCTGGTGAAAACCCAGATGACAAAATCTTGCCGGAATTGCATGCCCGCGCGAGCGATAACACTGTATGCAGCTCTCCAGGTAAGACCAACTTACCCTGCGCAGCGCCCAAACGGGCAGATAACATTAGAGTCTGCTGCGCTTTACTGCAGAGCTGACATCAGGATACCTGAATGCCCTATGCAGTCGAGTGGAGATGCTCAAATTATCATTACATCTGCGATTAGTGACGTGCATATGCATTGCTCTTGAGGGAAAGTCTATTCGAAAAATATTGAGCGTTCCAGTACGCAGGAGAGGTAACAGCTTGCAATAAAAAGTGCACCTGATGTGGGACTCATCGTGAAACAAAAAGCGCGCGAGAATCAGCAAACAAATGCAGGGAAGACGACGGGCTTCTTAATTACATCAATTAGAAGGGACCAACATCCACTGACACAAAGGAAAGCATAGAGGAGTTTTCTTTTCAATCAGTGCAAAGTATCATTTAAACGCGGAGATAATTGACTGGAAAGTAGAAGAAGAAACAACCCCATGAGTAACTTAACGGGGGCTTCAAATCTGAGTGCCTTGACGTCATAGGTAGCGTACGAGCAGAGCTCCTTTATATTACCAGCTGCGAAGCTTCCCATAGAGCCTATGTATGAAAAACAGGTGCTTTGATTGGTCACAAACCGGGTGTCCACAAATGGCGGTGGAGCCAGCGGCCACTAAAAAAAAAAAACTGTGTCTAAATTGCGAAATTTCGGATTTTGATAAATGCACAATCACCGGGAAAAAAAAATACATTCAAGAATTGCAGTAGCGAATATTCTTAGACATAACAGCTGCAGAGGTCATCATCATCAGCCGGACTATGCCCACTACAGGGCGAAGCCCTCTCCCATACTCCTCCAATTAACCCGACTTTGTGCTAGCTGCATCCACGTGACCCCTGCGAACTTCTTGACCTCATCCGATTACCTAACTGACTACCGCCCCCTGCTACGCTTTCTTTCTCTTGGGATTCAATTTGTTACTCTAAGCGACCATCGGCTATCCTCTCTACACACTACATGCCCTGCCTATATGCCCATTTCGTCTTCTTGATATCCACTAGAATGCCATTAACCCGAGTTATTTCTCTAGGCTCACTCTGTGCGCTCTGCTGGAATAGTCTGCTGGAATAGTCTGCTGGAACATTCTGCTGGAATAGTCTGCTGGGATAGCCTGCTGGAATAGTCTTAAGTACTGAAAAGTCTGCTCCCCCTGCGCTGCAAGCGGTGTAGGCTGTTTCGAGTCAGTGTACACATTGCAGGTGCAAGGAAATTCTATTACTTTTCAAGTGATGTAACGATGGTGGCTTGTGAACATCATCGTCAGTGCTTGTGACATGGCTACCACGTTATCATTGTACTATGATGTCAGACATCACCTAAGGTCAAAAGTCACAGAACAATGCTCAAGCGCTCAGTAATTCACGCCACTAATCATGACCATACATGTATTAAAACAGCGCGTAGCTTGGTTTTCGCCCTAACGTCTAAGTTCCACTTTGACCTTGCGGTGTCAGACATTGAAGGTCATCGGGAGAAAGCGAGGCAAAATCTTGAGTGGCACCCCGAGTAGTAAAACTTCAGCTCTAATGTAGTGTAACTAAACACCAAGTCAAATGCGAATCCAATGCCAATAGAAACAAACAGAAAGGCTAATGAAACATTTTTCATGAATATTCCCTTCGAATATTTGTACAAGACATTTGATCACATCAAACAGCCAGCGGGCGTGCTGGCGCGCTACAACTAAAGCTGTCAAAGTGCGCTACACAAAGACAGCATTTTACTTTGCGACCTCAAGTTATACGTATACGGGAGTATATAAGCTTTTACTGCCGATGGCGGCGACTATTTAACCAGCACCACATTTCAGTGGATGAGAGGCACTACAGCTACGTATGTGCAATATGGCATCAGCGACCAGGCATCAATGCAGGGTTTGCTAAACCTTCCTGAATCACTGCGCGTGCGCGGCCTAAATTTAAGCTTGGACACTGCCGCACTATAGTACTGAGTCTTGGTACTCGACCTTGAACTCTGCGCAAGCTGATTGCGGCGGCATGCTGTACAGCGTCGGAGTAGGCCCTGCTTTTTTTTATTATTTTTTGGTACTGCGATCTTTTCCAAGGCTTTAGCAAGGTAATGTGATAGCAATTTCAAAGAAAACTGGGACGTGCCTAACTATAACTCACTCCTAATTATTCGAAGATTTTTCATAAACTTCCGGCTATAATCGATTCGTTTAGAATAATTTAGGACGCGCACAATTTGATTCGTTCAGCGAATAAATTAGGATGACATTTTTTTTTTATTGTTCTTTGGTGCGCTACAGGAAAATAGGCAGACACTGCTTGGACCCATATCCAGCAGCTAGTAAAGGGTCCAATGGAAAAAGTACACAAGTTGCAAGCACTCATTCGTCAAAGTTAGAGACGTCAGAAGAAGGAACTTCAGAATAAATGTGAAAAAAGTTAGCTATCGCTTATACATTCGTAAAACTACCAATGAAGAGAAGAAAATATAAACTAAAACCTTACAAATCAAACAAAAGCGCGTAGAACATATACAAGAATTAAAGCTACGAAAGATGAATGCATAATGTCACCTCACTATTACAATACATAATGTCACATGTCGCAAAGAAATAGCGCATCAGATAAAATACAGGTACATAGGTGTTACATGGGCAATACCAGGCGAACGATGTAAAGTTACAGTAGGCAAATGCAAGTTTAGATTCAAAGTGTTTCATTCATTTTAAGGTAGTGATCTTTTATTCCAGTGGAAAAGTTCTTGGCAAGCTTTATGTCATAGGGTAGAGAATTCCAGATTTTAACACCCGTAAACTGCAGCATACGCTCACCATAAACGTTTCTTTTTGGTTCGTTATTCGAAAATTTACAATGTTCGCATACCCCTGCTTACAATTATTGCCCAAAACTCGGCCCACTGGTTTCATATGGCAATCTTAACTATACGGCGCGAGTGCAGGACAAAAAAAAAAAAAGCGCGTCTTCCTAAGCATCGGAAGCTTAGACCGTTCGCATTAATACGTAGCAGTTTCTTGCTATATTCCATAGCTGTCTCACATTAAAAGATTTCCATGAAAGCTGTACTTTCTTTTTGATACAGTTTCACGCACTCACGGTGCATGCGCAGGTGTGCACTACAAATATCTGTAATATCACTACCAAATAATTTATATATCAAACTGTTTGATACCAATATGCCACCCACTGACAAAACTAGTTCAATGTACGATGCACCAATGAGGTTGAAACGTGGAGGCTAACCAAGAGAGTTCTACTTAAGTTGAGGACAACCCAGAGGGCTATGGAACGAAAAATGGTAAGGGTAACATTAAGAGATAGGAAGCGTGCAGAGTGGGTCAGAGAAATAACTCAAGTTACTGAGTATTCTAGTGGAAATTAAGAAGAAGAAATGGGCATGGGCAGGACATGTAGTGCGAAGAGAGGATAACCGATGGTCGCTTAGGGTAACAAACTGGATTCCAAGGGAAGGAAAGCGTATACCAGGGGGAGGCAGAAAGTTAGGTGGGCGGATGAGGTTAAGAAGTTCCGGGGGTCACGTGGATGCAGCTAGCACAGAGCCGGGTTAAGTGGAAAAATATGGGAGAGGCCTTCGCCCTGCAGTGGGTATAATCAGGCTGAGGAGGATGGTGATGATGACGAGTATTCGTTTTCTGCTTGCAACGTGAGTCATCTTTATTTTTAAGCCTCGTTTTTTTGGTGGCCAACTGACATTGCGAGCACCAAATAACAATGTTCACGAAAGCTGTAGCCTGCCTTGTAAAGTGCAATCTCGGGCTTTCAACAAGCTCTGGGCAAACTTTTTGTCTACGTGCCTATGCTTCGAACAGTGCAGTAAGATGCATTCCGGTAATATAACTGTGGCAGAGCTCTATGCATCGCTGTCCTGCGCCCTGTACAATATCCATCTCTGTGGTATATATTGCCACGCGGTGGCAATATATGATCTGGATTTGCTTTTACTTGTGTTTTTTCCAGAAGCTTTTTGCACGTGCACGATACTCTTCTCATTGCGATATAAAAAGCACCGCTACAGCTGCGAAGGGAGTGACTGCCGCCCACCAACACGAATTATTTGTTTGGTGGATCAATTAGCCGAATGATAAGATTCTGACATTAGACCGAGAAAGCCCGGAGCTGCACCTCTTGGTTGAAATAATTGGTTTTTCACCGCGTCCAAGTTCTTGCTGCAGCCGTACATTTATTTTTTATTCATTTGCTGCAACACGGCATTTAATGTGTTCTTTTACTTATTTATTTTGTGTTGCAGCAGTATGATATTTAATTTTTGCATTGAGGCTTTGAAATAGCGAAAGCTAGGCGAAGCGGTCGCGACGGACTGTACGAATCCCGGACCTCATGGCAGATTAGCTTGAAGCAACTAGGCTGCAACTAATTGAGTTAACGCACAGAAGATTTGTTTTATTTTATCTTCTTTGTGCCTGAGACATCACGACTTGCAGGACATGCACGGCGAAGTGCTCGCCTTCTATGAAACATTTCTTCGGAGACTGAGAGATATTAAAAAGACGTACAAGGGTTCACCAAGGGCTTTTTCTGCTGATTTGTTTTAGCCCGTCAGTGGTAAATTGTTTGGTAAAACTGGGAATTCTGCAACCCACACAATATTCTGACTGGTCAATGCCAATCGCTGTGGTGAGAAGAAAAAACGGCCCCTCAGAATATGCGGGGATTATAGAAGCACTGTTAACCAGGCCGTCAAAGTAATTTGCACACACTTTTGACAAGCAAGGAACTTTTCGCTAGATTAGGAAGTGTTTTCTCAAAGATGGATGTGACGCAAGCCTATCGGCAGCTGTTGGTCGATGACGCAACGGCAGTGTTGCTCACGACCAACACAGTACAGAAGCAGTACAAGGTCTATCGAATGCCATTCGGCGCGTCCATGGCCCCCGGAGTTTTTCAAAGAACTATGGACACGGTGTTGGCCGGAATGTCACAAGTAGCTACCTACCTAGACGACATCCTGATTGCCAACGAGTCTATTGAGGAACATAAACAAATGCTAGTTCGAAGTCCTCAGCCGCTTGTTAAAGTTGGGGTTCAGAATTCAAGCCGGGAAGTGAGTTTTTCAGGGAGAACCTCGAGTTTCTGGGGCATAGGATAGACGCTAAGGGCATCTGCCCCTCGAAGGTCAAGGTCAAAGCTATCTACCAGACTTCGGCACCAAAGAACAAAAAGGAACTGCAATCCTTTTTGGGTGTGATCGATCTCTATAATCGGTTCTTGAGGGGCAGGACAGAGGCAGTTGAAAAGCTGCATCGTTTGTTGGATAGCAAGGTAGCATGGAACCGGGGTCCAGAGCACATGGAAGCGTCTGAGAGCTTGAAATTGGTAACATCTAACTCGTTGCTGTTGCATTTTAAGACAGATGCTCCGTTACTGCTGTCATGCGACGCGTCACCTGTGGGTGTGAGCAGTTTTGGCTCACCGCGACAGCAAAAGAAATGAGCAGCCTGTGGCTTATGCATCCAGAACACTATCTAAGACTGAGCGAAATTATGCTTAGATTGACCGTAAGGTCCTTGCCGTGATTCTTGGTTTTCGTCATTTTCACCAATACATTTAAAGGCGGTATTTTCTTATTCTCACGCATCACAAACTCCTGCAGAAATTTTTCAACTACAGAAGCAAATTATATCTCCCCGCATGTTACGGTAGACTCTAATGCTGTCAGACTACGATTATGTGCTCGAGTACAGAAGAACCAAGGCCCATGGAAACGCAGACTGCCTTAGCAGGTTACCGGGGCCCCTAACTTGACAAGAGACCGAGGGGCCGGGCAACATACTCCTGCTGGAAGCTATTCAGTACCCTCCAGTGAGCGCAAAGATAGTGGTAGCATTCACCCGGCGTGAGGCCCAGCTGTCACGGGTGAAGCAATGGATCCTTGACGGTTGGCCGCGAGATCAGCTTTTGAAGTATTCGGTGTATTGTGTAAGAAAAAAACGAATTGTCAGTACATCGCGACTGTGTACTGTGGGGGAGCCGAGTAGTAATTATTGAGACATTGTAGCAGCAAATTCTAAGCCTTCACGCTAACCATCCGGAAATGACGGCCATATAAGCAATCGCTGATCCTACGTGTGGTGGACGAAGATGGGCGGAAAGATCGTCGAGTTTGCCGGGCACTGCATGCTATGTCAGGAAAACGGGCAGCGTGAACCAAAGACGCCAACGCATTTCTGGACGAAACCTGAACGGCCATGGAGTAGAATCTTTCGCAGGCCCGGTCCATGGCGTGTATTTTCTAGTGGTGATAGACGCCCTGTCGAACTGGGTGGAAATCGAAGTGATTCCGTCTCTCCAATCTTCTAAGGTAATCGAGAAGTTGTGGAAAATGTTTGCGGCATATCGATTACCCGACTTGGTCGTGTCTGATAATGGCACATATTTTTTTTTTTTTTTGCAAGCAGGGAAATTTAATTTTTACGCTATGTGTATGCAGCTCCGTATCACCCGTCAAGCAACGGAAGGGCAGAGTGTATGGTACGGGAAGTGAAGTGTGTATTTCGGAAACAGACAGGGAACCGTATTATGCAAGACTTCATAACAACACTCCACGCCGCCCCCAGAGACTGGAAAATCGCCAGCCGAAGTTATGATGGGGGGAAATTTCAGGACCTCCCAATCAAGCCTGCACCCGGACGAGACGAGAGGGACGCAAGGTGCTTCCTGCAGTCGCCACAACAAGGGTTACAGTCGGGTGAATCGGTGTACGCTCGTAACTTCCGGTCAGGGCCTGAGTGGTTGTCTGCTCGCGTTGTGTGTCGGATAGAACACGTCATGTAGGAGCTGCGGACACTGCGGACTGCAGACGGAGCAGTGCGCCGACGCCACCGGAACAACGTTCGCTAAGCATGGTGCTGAGCCCCGTGCCACAGGCCATAAAATCATTCTCTCTTTGCGGAGTGATTTCCTCTGTCTTAGCGGATGCACAAAGAGAGCTAGGGCAAATTACGTCTGGTGCAGCTGTTGACAGTTCACAAGAGGCCTGCTTGTCACGCTCAATTAATGAGCAGATGATTGTATTTTCCGTTGGATGTGCATTCAGGCAGTATGTTTCATCGAAACCTAATCGAAACATAAATTCATTGGAGCATCAATGGACGGTTTGGTACGAGGTTCCCTTCATACTTTAAAGGACAATCACTTTTAAATTGAATTGTATCGGCCCCGCTCACCTATGCTCCCCGTTTACTACGAAAGCACGCATCTTGCTTGTCGTTGCTTGTCTGGCTCCTGAATGGGCCGCCAGATCATAATAATGACGTCACCGTTCACGCACACTGACGCGGGTAATTCAAACTTTACTTCCACGCGGTATCATCAGTCTGATCAGCTTAAACTACGGATAGAGCCGACCAACATCATCTGACGCCTGTATGCTGGCTTATGGTACTTCCACACTACAAAAAGTAAGAGCAGAGAGCATTCGAAGCCAGGAATTTCTTGAGGGAAGCTCGGAACGTCACCGTAGCATGTCGTCCCGCGTGCAGACTGCATTTTTGGCATCACTGTCCCACTCTCTGTAGCGTGCATCACAGAAAAATTTCTGGCGACGCCCAGGCCAGCGTCGGCGCTGCACCTTGCCCAAACCATAGCTACCATAGCTTGTTTCGAAAAATATAGAAGGATATACGCTGTATCTGCCTGAACTACACGATCCCTGTCAAAACCAGCTCAGACTGTTTATGTGGCGACATCTAGCGTTATGTCAACAAACAAGTGCGACTATGGTTCGTAGTACGCTGCACAATTTTTCATTTTTTATAACATCGACGAGTAGAAATTATTATTTTGTAATAGATAAGAATTAATAATGTAAAAACTAAATTTATTATTAATACCTTTATTTTGTGTGTTTTGTGGCGAAACTACGGATCAAACTTCTTGCACGAGCTCTAATGCAATCATGGCTGCCGAGGGAGAAAAGAAGACTGCGAAGAAAGACGAAATGAAACGCCAAGCTCAGGAGCAGAGTGTTGTTGATGGTTTTAATCAATTACGACAAGAGCAGCGTGCCCTAACAGCAAAACTTGTTGAACTAGAAATGGAGCTTAACGAGCACAAGTAAGTATACTGCCTTTACGCCGCTCAGCACATGACATTTGCTTGTGACATGATTTCATTCGCCCTGTGGTGCGAATCACTTCCGATTTGGCTTTATTCTACCATCTGCGGGCGTTTGTCAGTACAAGAGTGATCGAATTTATGTGGCATTCAAATCGCAATCGATGCCAGCAAGGTGCCAAAAAGTTACTTTGTAACCCGATGCGCGTGGGCGTGCAGTGTACCTGGACATGGCCGCGTAGTGTCACGTGGGTGGTGTTATGTTTGCCGGTCAGACTTATCTGTGGCCACTCACTCGTTTTGCGGCATTCAATTTCGCACGGCCTAAATGCCAAGCTTTAACGTTTTGTTTGCTTTTCTGCAGCATTGTCTATTATCTGTCATTTTGGATTTACCCTGTCACTGATTTGATGGGAGTTACATTTTCATATGTCTGAAGCAGTGTGCGGAAAAAAAGCAAAGAAATGCAGGAAATTTAGGTGCGGAAACAGTACCATAGTCAGATGTTTGACTTCACAGGTCATAGCATTGCTGCTTCAGTTAGAGAGTAGCTTGCCAGGCCTTACTGCGGTTACTTTCCCCATCGCGATTTCTTTTGAACACATTACTGGTGCTATGCAACAAGTGATTGCAGCCTTCCCTCTGGTCTTCCCTTTTGGTTGTTTACATTTGACAGCGGTTTAGATGCAAATAATTGGTACATGGTTACAAAAACGCCACTATTTGGTGTAGGTGACTGGGGCAACAAGGGGATTTTTTGCGTTTATGACATGTAAGCACAGCAGTCCACTAAAGTTTTGGCGTTTGGTAAAGAATCCTAGGGGTTGAAAATTAATCCAGAGCCCTCCACTTCTGAACAGTTGGTGCCTGACCGTATAAGAGGTATTCACTGAGGCCGTAATACCAGAAAGCGCGAGCATCATCCCGCCTTGTTTGCCACGTCAATGGTAGTCAGTGCAATCAGCGTGCGTCGGCACGCATAGTATTAGGTTCGCTGGCAGGTGCCCACCGTATATTGGAACTGATCCACAAAGTTTTATCAGGTTGTTAAATATTTCCACATCCACTTTTCTTTGTAGAGCTGTTTGTGTGAATGGAGTCTGCAGCGGTATTTTCCTGGTCTGGGACACAACAAACATAAAAACACTGCCTGTTCGGTATTGCAACTAGGCATTCATTTGTGCAACCGCTCAACAGAAAAAGTGGCCGGCTGCATATTGCACGCAACACGACTTGAAGCTCCTCAAATCCGTTAAGTGTTAGCTGCCACCGATGCAGGACACATATTGAAGAAACAGCGCATTATTAATTGCCCCAATTGCACAACGCGATGTACAGCGATATCCCTTGATACAGTCATAACACATCACTTGCTAGTTTGCGCTAGATAAGGGAACAGACACCGCAATTTACTCACCTCTAAAAACAGCGCACTGATCATTGGCACCGTCACGCTCGTGTGGCTCTTTGCCTCGCCTGCTTGCCAAAAACTTTAAATGCTGTCATGGATTTGTACGCTTTAGTTTCTTCATCAGTCACAAAACCTAACTCCGCACATCACAAAGCAAGCCCCGATGTTGGTGAATTCAACACAAAGCAGTGGTCTTGTAGTACGCTGCACAGCACGACCAAGTTACTACATTCGTACGAGCTGATGTGTTCACAAAGTCGAACCTTTTATCGGGAACATTGTTTTTCTTGTTCCACGCAGTCCACAGGTGTATCTACTTACTTGCGCAGTTTTCGCTGGCGCACGCAGAAATTTTGACAAGACACGAAAGTCACACCCCATGGATTGCAATGAATTGAATACTGAGTGGTTGCAGTGTCCGCTTGCACACAGGACCATGCACATGACGAATGCCGCACCAGCCGCGAGCGCCCGTTGTGGATGTCGTCACGCGAATACCTCTTATAGCACTTGGGACTAGGAGCTTGCACAGGTCCTTCTGTTTCGTAGCCACGTTGTTAGAACGAAGTGGCTAAATGTAGCTGTAAACAGCTGTGCTGGCTCATCTGCATTGGGGCTGACTGGCATACAAAGCAAAAGAAGCTTGACGTGGGAATTCTAAGATGTAGGGGAACACTGTGACCCACAAGACTCAGAACTGGTAAAAAGTAAACCATTTGCAGGTGTGGAAGTGCTGCTCCATTCCAATATCGCTCTAAAACAGCTCCGAACCAGTTGCCTCGATGTTCTGCCATCGAATTTAGCAGAACGTGGGTTTTCACTGCACATTGGGCTTTTCTATGGCCTACAAAAATATGATCCAATGCAATTTGATTAAGCGACCATGAGAAGCACAGCACAATGGTGGCATGCTGCAAGTTGCACATATGTCCTATCGATGTCATCAAGAAATGTTATCAAGGGTGTTGGACAGCCATACCAGGGCCTGTTGCCAGCATTTTGAAATTAAAGAAGCCCCAGCATAGCTCAAGCAATGATGTGCGCAGCCACTGCAGAAGGTTGTGAATTAATGAATCTAAGGGAGGAAAGGGCTACCCTTCAGTATATCCTATTGAAGGCACTATTGGCTACTGCCAGGAATTTATCAACGCACGCATAATATCAGAAAGGATATGCACAAGGAAAGTAGCGGAAATGGGCTGCTCATTTATGTGAACTCCAACTACTGGTGGTGCTTAAGGGCATCAAAGCGGTAGACTCAACATTTGAATTTTTCGAGTCAGAGCCAGCATTCTGTTTTCTCCTGGTCTGTTCCGAATTGTTGCTTAGGTGAGCTGGGTTATAGAATCTGTACATATTTTGAGTATTTGCCTTGTCTTGCCAGAGATGTGCACACAGTCAGCAAAGCATTGAACATTCAATAAAAAGAAATCAAATAGGATATTTTTGTTGCTCAGGAACAGAAAATTGCCTTTATTAAAAGAATTTTACCTTAAAAACGTCTACCAAAACGTAATTCGAATTCTAAAAAACTTTAATTTTATTGCTGCAAAATGGTTTTTTATCACTACTCACTGAGCTGCTCCGAAATGCTTCAGTCTTCTTCCACTCCTGCATTGCATTCGCTAACAGTGGGCAAGAAAAACAAGGCAACTTGTGTGAGAATAGCAGCGGACTATTCTGGTATTTCGCTTATGCGATCACTGAGAGGCAGATGCAAACTTTTGCTAAGTCCTTACATCAGTCCTCTTTTGAGCTTGTTGAATAGGTGAAAAATGTTAATTCACACTTTTGAGGAACAGGAGCTTTCAGTGAGGAGTTGGAATGTGTATTTCTGATAAACATTTTTTTTTGTATCCTCAAAGAGGTTATATACAAAAATGCAATGAAGTTGTTTAAGGTTTCACCCACCGTGGTGGCTTCGGTGTTCTGCTTCTCATTCCAAGGACAGGATTGAATTCCTGCTGCACTGGTCACATTTTTATGAAGACAAAATACAAACATGGATGTGTGCTGTGCGATGTTGACACATGGTAGGGAACCTCTCATGGGCGAAACTAATCCAGTATCTTCCACTACAGTATCATTCATGGTTCACATTGCAGTGGAAGGAAGCGAGGGACCCAGATAGCGTAGCTTGATTGTGGCGACACAACGGCCACTTAGCGTGACCAGGTGATAGTGCCACTGCTAAGGGTTTCTGGGGCTGTCTTCTCTGCCGGATCTGTTGCCATTCCTATGGAGCAGCAGCACATGTTTTATAAATTGGCCACCTCAGTATCTGCTTGCATTCCTTATTTGAACGCTTGATTCTAAGCAATAGTTTTCATAACGCTGAGCAGAATACCCGCTTTGCTCGCCTCCCCAAAGAGGGCACTAGAAGTGCATCTAGACATTTGTTGCTATGTCTGGCCACTTGACACCTTCTCAACCGGGAAAAAAAACTCGCTATTCTGAAGGGCCTTTGAAACGGAACAATTATAAATGCAGTATTTAAGCAACCTTGGTGTAACATGTACAAAAATATAGCCATTTAAAGGGTCCTCTATACACGTCAATAATATTTACTTAACATGATAAAAAAAAAATATTGCAATGTCAACTTCAGGGAAAGGAATTCACAGTGTTGAAAAAGCATGAATATGAAAATAAAAAATGGCAGTTAAAATTTTTCTTGTTCGTTTAAACAGTCTTCTTCCGTCTGGCCACGAAGTGAGCACAGCTCATGCTGGTTTGTTTTGTAGTGGTTGTTGCTTTGCTCTAGCAAACATAGCAACATTCAAAAGCATTTCTCATGCAATAATCTGAAACCAGTAGTAAATAGAACTTATGCTCTTTTTCAGTTTTTTTTTTTTTTTTCATGCAAGGCATCATACTTCCCTGCCGTGACATCAATGTCATTCTGGGAAGCTTGCTGTCAAGCTGCTTCGATCTCGTGCGCCATTCAGAAATTAAAATTAATACAGGCTAGGTGCTCTGGGGCTCGAGCAACGATGCCGTGGTCATAAGGCGATCATTGCGAATGTGGTTGTCCAGTCTCTTCTAAGCCTTTCTTTTTTGTAGCAGCTTGTCGTGCACTTCGTTCAAGTGTTTCTCTTGTTGTTTCAAATTTCATGGTCTTCTCAAATTTTATTGTTTGCAAAACCCACGTTTAGCTGCTCATTAGTGCGTGTTATTGCTTTCTTTTGTCCTGTTTCTTTCTGCTTTTTTGTGCCTTTTTTGCCAACTAGCCCAACTACAGACCGTTACCATCTGGCATTCAGGCAAGCTGTCATGGTGTCTAGGAAAAGAAACTGTTTTCATGTTGTTCATTTAATGCGCACGAAATTTAAAAAATAAAAAGTCTGAGAAACTGAGCTTTATTCCACACATTGTCATTCTTTTACAGCCTGGTTGCTGAAGCACTTCAGAAAGTTGATGCTGACCGGAGGTGCTACCGAATGGTTGGTGGCGTGCTGGTTGAAAGGACCGTGAAGGACATTCTTCCTGCAGTGGAGCGGAACAGAGAAAATGTAAGTCAGCATTGTTGATTCTTGGATGATGTTGCAAAAAAAAAAAAATAATAATAAAAAAACTTTTATTGAATTTGCACTTTCTTCAGCTTCGACGTTTCCTTCTCTTTGCTTAAATGCTGGATTGCGCTCATGGCAACGCCCTCAATCCGCAACCGATCATTTCACATTACTGCATTCTTCTCATGTGCCTGTTTGACACTGCACTGCTGAATGCAAGCTCATTGTTTTTATTTATGATACAAATAGCACAATTATGCCACAAACTGTTCTACATTTCACAGGAAATTATTTAAAAAGGGCCAAGGATGCATTGAAAGGTTCTAAAAGGCGTGCCACATATTAAACAAGCTGAGCTGGGCAGACATTTGAAAAATAGTGCACAAATTTTGAACATAATTGTTCTCTACAGCACTGCCCTAAAGTCCGTAGTTTGCATTAAAATCTACAAGGAAGTTCCTCAGCGTACAGCAGACTACTAACAGTTGTATTCAAGTTCATCCTGACGTCTTTCTGTGTAATAAGAGCAGATGCTGCTACCTTGCTGCTTATTTGAATGGGCCACTCCTTGGTTAGCTTGGGTTATCCATGGATGGCAGTGCGATTTCATTTGTGCGAATCAGCCTGTCATATGCCACATATATTTTAAGTACTCTAAAAGACACTGAGAACTACTCAGTCCAATTTTTATTAGTGAGAGTCGATTGGCTCTTTCTGGCAATGTTGACATTAAAAAGTATTTTATGAGCATTTTTCTACCACGATTCAAACTGATCAAGTTAAGACCTAAAGAATCCCATGATCACTGTGTTGAAGTGAACGGTGATGCACTCTAGTCCCTGGAATCTGTGCACAAAAAACTGGCGCTTTTCACTAAAGTGCCTTGATAATGTAATTTCCTTGTGCCACTCCATGGGCATGGGTGCGAGCGCAAAGGGTGTTGGGCTCGAGAGTTCACATCAACCTGCTGCAGACGGTACTTTGGAAAAAGCCACCCCTTATCATAGGAGGCCTAGTTAGTTTTTTTGCTGGCACAATATAAACACAATATCATTGGTTAAAATAGAGTATAGTTAATTTTGTCTCCTTCAGCAGCGAAGCGGGCACCGCAAGATCCGTTGCAGGCCTTCAGTCAGAAAGGCTTCTTTACAGTGCCACTTCTGTTGCACCATTTTAGCTTCCTCGCATAAGAGCAGTGTCACATTGAAAACGAGCAAGCCAGCCCAAATGCCACTTGGAAATAGCCTCGATGTTACTTTGTGAAGTGGTTTTACGGCATTAGTACGGTCACCGGGTTCTCAAGGCTGCTAAGTTGACCTCGCTCTGCATGTGAAAGGTGACCGTGGGCTGCCAGTAGCTGCCAGAACATTTTGAAAGCTGATTTTATCGCATTTCTTAATCGAATTCAGCGCTAATAATTTGAGTGCAGGTGCTCGAAAGGATAAACGTTTGAAAATGAGTTTTTCTCAAAATTGATTTTTGACCATTTTTGACTGTTCTAAGATTCGCGTCTCCCCATAAATAACTCTACGGCTGTTATCGTTTAGAATTTTGGCTAAGAGCACGCTAAGAGAAGCGCGCTCTCCCTCAAGACCGGCTGTGACCTGTGGTGCCTCGCATCGAGTCATTTATATACATCCGAATTTTGACCAATCAAAACTTCCATTTTTTGATACATGGGGTATAGCAAATTTCGCAACTGGTAGTATCAAAGAGCTCTGCTGAGGCTTACATCAGTTGTGCTTTTAATTTTGAATAAACTTGCGTCATTTTTACCCGCCAATAACACTAATAACAGCCTTTCACTATTGTAAACTACAGAATATGAATAATGAATAGCTTTTTGTTGGTAATTATTTGTTTATGCTCATTATCATCAGCAGCTACATTTTTGAGCCTCTTCATTGTCAGAAAATTTAACCTGAAATAATCACAGAAAACCTGGAAAAGTCGGGGATTTTGAAAATAGTGGTTCGCCGGACACCCTGTTATGTTAAAAAATGAAGGCATATGGAGCCGTGTTGAGTTGTTTCCTCAGAGACAAACTGGTGACCTTAGCTTTTGTGTGCAACTTCTGCATTTATGTTGATGCTCATTTAAACTCAGATCTGCTTGTCTCTTCTATGCATGCTACTCTTGCCATGGTCATCTTTCCCTGTCATAAACTGACCTAGGTTGCTCTTTTGAAGACAGAAAAAAATATCTACATAATAGTTACCGCTGTATAACTCGAGATTCAGTAACAGTTGGGAAGGTATTTTCATTTCACTGTATATTGTAGCAAAGAATTTGATAATGACATGTGTGTATGTGTAGTTATTGGCAGACATGGCAGTAATTGAAATAAGTAATTAAATTACTGTAATTTAATTACTTTTTGGTAATTTGTAATGCAATGAATTTTTGGTAGTAATTTCGCAGCAAAAGTAATTAATTCCTTTCAAAATTACTTTTACTAAAGTGCGCAACTACTCTTTCAATAGACAACAAAGTAGAGTGCCGCAAAAGCAGGAACAACGTGCGGCAAGCCGAAGCCAGCGTAACGGATTGGCAAAAGGAGACAGGATTGAGCAGAACACTGCGTCTGAGACATCGTGTGTAGCAGGGTCGCTTAGTGTGGCTATCCCATGGCAACCATTCTCCAAGCAGCAGGATACAAGGCGTCAAGGGAATGCCGAAGCGAGAGATTGTGCAAGGAGGCCGGAGTTGAAAACTAGTTGTGAGCGCGGCGCAGTGGCATTCCCTGTTGCGTCGGCTAGGGCACAGTGGTGCCTGGCTACACTCGTCACCACGGAGCGAGGGAGGGCTTGGGCTGGTGGAGAAAGGTGGAAGGGTCCATGGCGTGAGCCACCGTGGCTTGAGCATTACTGAACACAAGGTGCCAACGTCGTTTCTTGAGACTGCGGAAGCAATAGATAGCCTAGCTTCTTCGGGCCCTTCAAACGGTGGGGACAGTTCCGACCGTTCGACCATGCTTATGTTTTTTTTTTTTTTTTTGCAGTTGTCTTTGTCATGACAAATGCTGTAGGAATGAGGGAAGGAATAGTTCCCTGGGACGGAATTTGGCGGGAAGACTAAAGAATGTGTGTGCTTCGCGTGGCGAACAAGTTGTCGTTTTGTTTACTATTTTTACTTAGTTCTTGCATGGATGAAAACTAGAAAGTAATTTAAAAGTATTTGAATTACTCAGTGGAAGTGATTGTATAGTAATCTCATTACTTTTTGAGAGCAGTAATGAGTAATGTAATTTAATTCTTTTTCAATAGTAATTTTGCCATGTATGGTTATTGGGCACTCCTTTTAGTTTTTCACTACTACCACAGTGGCACCAAATGTAGTTAATGGAACAGCTGTTGCTGTACAATAACGTCTATCTCTAGAACTACCATCTGCCTGTGTATTTGTCCTATCTCATAGCGTACCTTCCTCTTTGCCTAGTAGCCCTTCTACTCCTTCCGTGATAGCAGTCTTCCGGTCGGTTCCTGTGGCAACCACCTTCCTGTTACGCATTACTACTGCTGCAGTGACGCGAAGCCTATGGAAGTGGCACTTATCAGCCGTCGCTGTAAATTGAGTATGAGGCAGCGTACCAGGAAACAGAGAGACAGGAAGGGGGGACAAGCGCTGCCTCATAATTAATGGCGTACAAACTAGCCCAATTATCCGCTTTACTGTCGCTGTAAAGCTCACATTACAACTTAACTCACTGTTGGTGCTTAAGAGGAAGCAGCACATAATGCTTACCACTGAAGCTTCTGGAGGCCATGCGACATCAGTTTTGATGCTGCTGTAGATGGTCATATCTTGGCCTGACTGCTGATGCTGACTGCAGACAGCTGAAATCATTGCCCCACTATAGTGCATGTGATGCAGCCTTGGCCACAGTACCTCCTGTCAGGAATGGTGTCAGAATCTCAGCAGTGCATTTTTGCCAGCCTTGCATTTTTCACATTGACAATTGTCTCCCACGAAATGTTTGGACTTTGTGAGATGCATAAAGTGATGCAGCTGTAGGATGGAAAACTGCTTAGGAGCTTTAAGGCTTTTGACTAAATTAACTAACAGTCTTGCAAGTGTTCCTTCTTGTACTTTTCTTTCTGTAACCTTACTCCTTTCTCACAAGGAGGTTTGACTGCATTGCATAGCGCTGGCAAAGCAGTACTGCATGTTTTATAGATAGGATATTATTTTTAGCGTGAGCCTTTATTTAGGAGCTGCTCAGGCAACAACAGCTACTTGCATTTGCTTTGCTGCGTTTAAAGGCATTTGTTGGCTGCCTGTTACCTTCTATCAATTGCAACATGCCAGAAAGGAATGTAGTAAGCTCCGGTTTCATTCTGAGTTTGTTACAGTTTCATATTTTTTTGTCGCCATTTCAAGCTAGGATGCAAAATGTGTGCAATATCCAACTGCAGTTAATAACTAACGCCATTGCTTTGTATATTTTTTTTGCAGCTCTCAAAATCAGTGGATTTGATAAACGACAAGATTGTACAGAAGGGCCAGGAGTTGAATGAGTACCGTGAGAAGCACAACATCCAGATTAGGGTTTCTGGACCACCTAAGCCACAACCTGCTGCAGCAGGCACTAGTGGTGAGGGTGAGAAGTCAGCAGCAGCACAGCCTGCCACAGGAGTGTTAGTCTGACAGTATCATCTTTTTTGTATTTTTTTTTTGCCTCCTGTCAAACACACCGCAGCTTCATGCTTCCACTTTGACTACCAGAGCTGCTTCAGTCCATAAAACAACGCATGTCATTTCAACAGTGAAGTTCACACTGTGACAAAGTGTTCCTAAAAGGAATTTTGAGTTCTTGCTTATTGGCATGCATTTTTTTTTATATTATGAAGACAATAAAATCCTATTTATATGAATGCACTTCCGAGTTTGCTCACTTGACTTTGACTCCGGATTGATGACTCTCATCCTTGGCGCTGAGCTACGCCAGCTCGACTGCCAATTTTATCACCTGCCTTGGCGGGTGATGTGAAGCTTGCACATATACAACGAATATTGATAAACTGCTGAAAAAGTAGCGCTTAGTAAATACTGTTCTATTTTTTCATGAATAATTTGGTGATGAATGCATTTCTCTGGAGGTGCATCATCCTGTGGCTGGATGTCAACAGGTGGTTACTTTGAGGCTTTATGATGCATAGTAAAACAGGCCACAATGCACTGTCGTTTACGTGTGGACTCCGAGATTGTGCGACATCAACGTAAATCGGCGAAGTTTTCTCACTGATTAATGCTTGCACTGATAGATGGCGCTACCGTCCCGTGCCTTGTGGGGGCTGGTGAACGTTGCTTGGGACGAGCACCGCCCAATCTGCTTCTTCAAATTTTTCCCTTGTGGAGAATGTGTAAAAAGAAAAACGAAATATTCAATTTGAGATCATGTGGAAACCAAAATAACCACAAAATCGAAGGAAGGCTGTGAACAGTTGCGTCGCAAGTATATATTTTTCTAACCGTAAAGCGTGGCCCGCATGGATCGTTTTGTCGGGCGATGCTGCGGCTCCGGCACTCGCGGGATGGATGAACTTTCGCTTTGCCGCCGGCGAGCGCATTTTCGCTGAAAGCCAACATAACAAAATCCAGTCATTCTCGCCATGAAAAGCAGGCCTTATATATGCATGCAACGAAATAGTGGAACAGGCTCACTTGAGGGCGTCTAATCTCCGGTTTTGAACGTGCCTACTCTAAAGGCGCGTATCAGGTGTTGTCAGAAAACAAATAGTTTTACGCCTTCAAACTACAGCGGAGTAAGGCACTTGCAGACGCATCCGTGCATGCACTGTCTCGTGAAACTCAGTTTTGGTTCGGCGGCGCCGACACAGCGTTGCCGCCGGAAAAGCAGAGCCGTGAGCGCCGATCGCGCCACCCCTCGATGCTGACAAATTACTGCGCCAGATTTCGAGCCGTCGCGTAGCTCACGGTCGGTCACCACGGTTGACATTGAACAGTCGCGAAGAAGAAGAGGAGAAGGAAAGAAGAAGGACGCTCGGTCACCGGCAGCTAATGCTTTCGCTCCACACTCGGTTCAGCAGCATTGAACCGTTCTCATTTTATATATGTGGGCTGGTAGCTTATACGCTCTCGCGTCATACTCTTAAAAGGATGAGCTTAAGTGTCCCCAATAATGTAGCACCCTGCACTGATAGGGCGTGATAGGGGAATAATGTAGAACTGATTGTATACTTTCGCTCCAGCTTTTCTATTTGCTTTATGTTCGCAACTAACCACCCTACGATAATGCCCAAGGGCGCTGTAGGTATTTGTAATAAATAAATAAAAAGATGCTTCCGCAGTTGCTATCGCAATTCAACGAGTTCAACGTAACTAAGTTTTTTTACTTGTCGCGACTTAATTGGCACTGGTACTGGGAAAGTGTGTGCCGCGCTGCCCCGGTCGTCTTTTTCGAGCGCAGCCGCCGCGCCCGCGACCGAGAAGTTAGCAGCTTCTGCTTAAAACTCAAGGTCGCGCTGATTGGTCATATTTCTTTAAAATTTAGGGGCATATGCTTGAGCGCTCAATAAAATGTCGCCACTTTGGACAAGATTCATCAAGGAAATACTTAGCATGCCCTTGTTCAGTTCTAGCAATATACGGCACAGGAAAAAGCTTTTTTTTTTTTTTTTTCTATCGCCGTGACTGCATGCCATTCAAACGCTACCCATACCCACAACTTTCCGCACAAGCTCATAATGGAAGGTTTTATCAAAGAATTGCACCATAGCTATTAATATATGCGCCTGTCGCTCCTCGGGCCACCCCATTGCTTTTAAGGACGCTCCTAAATTCTCAGTGTGAGCACTGGAATAACTTCCTGGAAATTAGACTGGGTTTGTCACTGATTTAATATAACAATAATCCAAATTTGCATCACAATAATTATCAAACGTTCAATGGTTTTCTGCGGTAGTGAACTAACTGCGCAGTGCTAACTTTAAAAGCAAGAATTTGATGCTGATTGCAAGGTTAGACAATACCCAACAAACCCGCCGCGCTGGCGCAGTGGTTACGGCGCTCGACTACTGTTCCCAAGGATGCGGGATCGAATCCCGGCCTCGGTGGCCGCTTTTCGATGGAGGCGAAAAGCAAGGCGCCCGTGTGCTGTGCGATGTCAATGTACGTTAAAAAACACCAGGGGGCCGAAATCTCCGGAGCCCTCCACTACGGCGTCTCTCATAGCCTGAGTCACTTTGGGACGTTAAACCTCACAAACCAAACCAATACCCAACAATACGTTTATAACAGTATCTTACATTATTCCACAGTACCTCTCCAGGACTTATTAGACTGTTCAGGTTCTTTCGGATTTCTTAACACTCGATTTACCGAACATATCCCGTTCCCCCTTGAATGCCCATAAGACCCATTGCTTTGAATATTTCGAAATAACGAAACCAATTTCATGATCATTCGGAATCCTTCTCAATGAACCTTTCTTAGAAAAATGAAGTTGGAAAAAATGTTCATTTTTTGGTCTGGTTTGCAGAGTGCCCAAAAATGTACTGATTGCGAGCCTGTACGGTAATATCTCGGAGCACCTTCGACCCGCTTTTACCGAACTGCTTCGTGCAAAATGAGATTTCTAGTTTCGAATTGAATTCACCACATAGCCTGTGAAACGGTGGTTAATTTATTGCCTTTGTCTGCTCCGGCAGTTTGTTGAAACACACGAGGGGACGAAGGACGTGCTGGCCGCGCTTAAGAGCAGTCCATGCGGCCGTTGCTTACAAAACGCACGCAAGCAAAGGTCGTTGACTTCTATCCTTGGAGATAAATTTGTAGTCCGCTTGGACTGTTCTAATTGCGGTAACAATTTTTGCTGTTTCTTATCGTAGGCGCTAAAGGTGTCGATTGTTACCGCGAACAAGTTTCATTTTTGGCGCAATTACATTTTGCCAAAATGTTGCCGCTTCACCGTACAATCGAATTAAGTGACCGAGAAATGCCTCTCGATATAACGAAGTTCCCGATTGAACGAAATAATTCTTGGCTTCCAACCGCCTCGTTAAATCTAGTTTTAACTGTATTTCATTCAGCTCAGGAGTGATTCCTTAATTTTCTTTGTTGCAATCTAAAGGATACCTGAAAAAATCAATAAAAAAAGATCCATTTTTTAAGCTACATCAGTGCAGCGAAAATCCATTATAAGTATAGAAGATTTCCTACACTGGTGTAGCTGGCGTAGGTTAAACAAATGGCCCTAAAGTATATAGAGCAAGCGCATAAATGCATTTTATTACTCTTGATGACTACGTAACTTTGTGCGCGTGCACGTAGGCTGTAGAAGCCAGCAGGAGGAACAATCATATGTCATGGATGAATAAAGACGTGAGGAGCATTGTGGACATTCCACACGGTTATTTCACAATATGTTTGCAAGAGTTGTTGCCACTTTAACGATCTTGGCGCGTTTTTAATTCATACGTTGCTCCTTTGCCAAGGTTTCGCGCCTCATACACAAAACGAGCATCCTTTAAGAAAAGGAAAAAAAAAAAAGAACAAACCCTTGAAAGTCTGTTGCCATGACGGCAGACGTGGAGTCAATCGAAAGCTTTTAGTCTCTTAAATTTGCTATGCTAAACTTAAGCGACGAAGTGCAAGGTTGCTTTCAATTCCTTTTCGTTTCCCTTAAGTATCCACCAGCATCATTTAAAAGTGCTGATGAGTATCTGTAGCAATACGTAATGACTGGACTCTCTCAGCGTAGTTCAGCACGAAAAAGACTACCGGCTTTATTTCTTCGCTACCCTCGGAATAGCAAGACGCTCAAACGGTAGCAGCAGGCAACACTGTGGAGAAGGATGTTTCGCTGCTGGGGTTAATAGGGTGCCGGGGTGAGCGGGGTGAACGCAACAGTCGTCCATACCTTTTGGGTGTGCGACTGTGTTGTTGCTATGACCTTTGCAAATGCAGAATGTGGTCTCTGCTGAGACTCAGGCGGAGGGTGATGCTGTGGAATCCTGGGAATATATGAGGTATGTGCATTCGCAAGGAGTCTAGGCAGTGTACGTCGAACGCGGGTGGTCTTAGGCGAGGGCAATGCTTCCCAGTGTTCATGCGCTCCGAAAGAGACCCATATATCTGCGAAGTGCCTAACCCTGGACTCTTTGAAGGGCACGCAAATCATTCTTGCACGTGTTTGAAAGTATGGGTGTACTATACCGTACGAATACCAAAAATGATGTTCTGTGCAACTCTAGCATTACCTGAAGCGACGAGCCCCTTGATTTTGCGCCCAGAAATCGGATTAGGCGAGCGATAGATGTTAGCTTTTTTTTTTTTTTTTTTTTTTTTCACGAGTGTGTATCAGGATCCTTCAGAAACGATGAGATTTACAGTAAGAAATGATGTGACCGTCGATGCACATCGGATATGAAGTGATGTGTTTGTGTGTGGCATTTACACGCCACTAGCGGGCACTAGTGTGTGTGTGTGTGTGTGCGTGCGTGTGTGTGTGTTCACATTACGCGTAATTTAAGCTGCCACTCACTGTAGGCAATTATTTGACCAGCCATATTCAGGGCTACACTGAACCTATCTACCGCAGGGGCGCAGTTACTCTTGGGCTTGAGTAAATATATTCAGCAAGCTGAATTTGATCATTTATGACATATGAACCATACTTGGATCATAGGTACCCTCGACGAAAAACTGCGTCACACCTTATTCGAAGCGATTTGACCCAGCAAAACCTACACCGCAGTTAGGCCACTATATATGATGACGCTGAGTAGGTTCTGAAACTTCCAATATCACTGGAAGAACTTGGTTGACATTCCTGTCGTTATTTCTTAGTGCTTTCCCATACCAACCAGACACACATCTGAGGAATGTTTTGGTTTCAAACGAGCCATGTATTGCGTTTATTGTTCACAATTAACACACCACGCAGCTCAATTTCTACGACCTCGCGCATGCATACGTTCTTCACATGCAGAGCGTCAAGTAGCACAAGCTCTAACCAAACACTTTGCAGAGCTAGTCGTCTGTTGCACGTGGTTGCAATCTTGTTCCGATTTATCCTTTGTAGCATACCTCTTCGCTTGCCGTCGCTCCTGCCGTTCGGAATGGCAAGATAGGTCTTTCTGGACTGCTGCACCATACTTCTCGATTCACAATCCTTTACCACACTTTATTTATTTGTTGATTTATTTATTTATTTCAAACGCTAAGCATGACAAGGCACGCTGTGCTGCAGTCACGCCATATAAGTCGTCTTCTAACTACAGTACCGGACCGGTGCCCGGAAAGCAGCGGCAACATTCATGGCTGCTCGTGAGTTGTAAGCGCGGGGGAGTGAATCAGAGGCACGACGGGGAAGAGAAAACGTATGCGGCACTTTCCCAGTTACATGTATTAGCCTCAGCCTCTTGATGACCCACCGACGGGCCGTGGTCTAGTGCTATAGATACATTAGCATGAGCCCGCGGCGATAGAAACCAGCCTGTTTTATAAAAAAGGCTGATGTTTAAGCATACTGAAACCTCCTGGTTGTAACGAACTGAAGCACCCACCGCGATAGCTGAATGGTTAAGACACTTGGCCTCAGATCGGCGCCATGAGGAGAGGCTTACTCACACTCACGACCGGTGACATTCACTTCCACTCACCAGTACTCACACTTATGCCCGTTCATACTAGCATCCACTTACTCGCACTCATGCCCGCTAACGTTCACATCCACTCACTCGAACTCACATCTGATCATCGCCGCTGGCACTCACATACCCTCTCACACCCGCTCATTGGCATTCAAACTCATGCCCACTCACTCGTATACACTCACGTCGATCCACTCCCCCACATACATCCCTGTTCACAATCAGATCTACTCACCCACACTTATGTCTGTTCACATACATAGTGTACACACGCACCCACAATCGCCCTCTCACACTCACAGCCCTTAGACATCTCACTTTCACTCCCAGCTTCATGCAATCATTCACATCCATGCCCACTCATGCTCAGATCCAGTCCCTAGAATCTACACTCCGCTCGTGCCCCGCGCACTCATATCCACTCGTTCACTCTCAATTCCGCGTACACTCACTCACACTCACATCCACTCACGCTCAGGGCCACTAAATCTCATTCTCATTACCATTTATTACATTCGTATCCACTTACCCTCATCCATTTACACAAACGGACATTCGTGCTCTTGACCACTCACAATGATATCTGCACTCATTCCCGTTCATATGTATCCATAGAAGCCCACCCTGTGCATTCACACTTATTACCACTAACAGCCACCTACACACATGCACTCGTGATCACTAACACCTCCGCTCAAGCTACTATCCACTCTTGCTCATATACACTATTACGTTCTGGTCGCGCGCCTGTGGTATCTCACCGCTGCCAGCAGTTATTACATGCGGCGTGCGGCCCCTCGGTAGCGTTGGCCTGGCGGCTCCGTGGCTCGGCGGACGGCATCAACGGTCCCAGCAAAGACGAGGCGCGCGAAACAACCTTTACTACAACGTCATGAAGGAACGGGCAGAGAAGCTGACCCGGAGAGAATACAGACGCTCTCACACAGCTGGTGTCTAGCGTCGTGTCAACGGCGCGTCATAGTAGTCTCTGGCTCAGCGGAGTCGGCCGCTGCTTTTTATAGGTTTGCCAGTTCACAGGGAAAGGGGGAGCCCTCACAGGAAAGAGAGAGCCCAACACGTTTGGACAAGACGGGATGACTCAATCGCAGGTGGCGCGACCACATCTCCTCCACCTCCTGCAGACGGGCCGACGCACTCTCCCTCGAGCGCCTGGCTTGGCCGGCGTTTGCACACACACACGCACGCACACACATTTGGCGCGTGGCAAGATCACGTCGAGACTTGCCCGCGGGAGGAAGCGTTGGGCGGCCGATGGACGGCGCCGAAATGGCCGATCCGCTCGCTGTTCTGCCTGTTGCTATGCGGTGGCCGCATCAGCTGACACGCTTGTCGGTAGCGAAACGTGACAACACGCACACTCACGACCGCTCGCACTCACACACACACTACACTCACGACAGCTTGCACTCACATCCACTCACACACATGGCCACTCACCATAACGTCCCTCAGTGTTACTGCCACCCGCTCACATCCACTCCAGCACTCATATCCACTCTCAGTTCTGACAGACTGTAGTTGTAACTTACCGATTTAAATGCTATATTTGCAACCTTTTTCTTCTTGAATTTTTATTCTTGCAACTAAAAGTTTCGCTGCTCCTACAGTAGTCATCAATATTTGATGATAAATGTTTCTTTAACTCAGCGCGCAGATAGATGTGTTTTGACTTCTTTTCTTGAAACTAGATGGTACAAGGGACGCTATGACACGGCAAACTAATTTCACATTCATATCCACTCACACCTATTCACATAACTCACTCACGAGCACTCGCTTCCATTCGTGCACTCATAATCACCCACATTCATAGCATTCACACCCGCTCACACATTAGCGGCCACTCACGCATGTCCACTGATGCTCATTACCACGAACAGTCACTCACAAGCGACTACTTACTAGCCATTGCCACTCATAGGCACTTAATCGCAACCACGCTGACGTCCACTCGCACTCACATCAACTCGCCTGTTCTACTCACACTCATGCACGCTCATGCATACGCAACGAGGAAATCCAACGCTTTTTTCGTGCGAAACCGGAACTGAGCGCAAGCGACGCGCGAGAAGCTTGGTAGAAAAGCGACGCACGGTAAATACTAGCGCAGTTAATTAAAGTTACACCCGTTATTAGGCGACTTAATGTATGTACAGGGCTAGTCAAAAGTTCCCAGGCCACAGGTTTTGCTTTTGGTCGGCATATTCTGTCACTTGAGATCCCATTAAAGCTATAAATTATCTCAGAGGTTAGGCTAATGCTTCTTCGACCCTCCAAAGATAACTTTAAATTTGTTGGTGTGGTGGCTGCTTGAATATACTGCTCGGAAGCAGACCCTGTGGCCTGGGAGATTTTGACTACGCCTGTACATTATTTTGCCTTGTGGCTTGGGGCACGGGAAATGGGCAATCATTACCAATCACTGCCAACTCCGTGGTTGCTATTCTTCAGAGCGACGGAGCGCAATAAAGTATGAGCAAGACGGTGAAGCGCAAGACAATATTTTTACATCATCACTTTCTTCCTCGCCGTACGACTGCGACCCATTGCTGGGCTTCAAGGGTCACTTATCTCGTCACTAGCTTGGCGACCGCTTAGTAGGAGAGAACAAGAAAAGGAGCCCCTCAAAGCAGACCGGACAGAAACTTATGGCGGCGTCGATGACCGCCGGGGCCGCGGGGGAGGAAGTCTGGTCGTGTCCAGGCGGCTGAGCGTGACCGGGCCGCCGAGCCACTCGGTGAGACAAACGATCGGCCTCAGGGGGCAGGGCCGCGAAGGAGCTAGCCTGCCGTCGCTAATGAGGGCTCAGCGTGAACCTTCACCCGGAGAAGGGGGGAGACAGCTGCACGACCGACCTTGGCACCCCTGGGCATTGGCGACTTCGTGGCAGGCGAGGTCCTCCTTCTTGGAGCATCTGTCTGCCAGGATGGCAGGCTATATGAAATGGAGATCAAAGAATACTGACAGGATATATTGGTTGCAGGTTGCCAGCTACAGACGCACAAGTTTCTTCGAAATCTCAGCAATATGATACCCGGGAGCACTCTGTGAACCGAAAATAGTCCTACCGCTTCTTGTTGTACTTGTCTCTTAGAGAAGGCAGGCGTATCAGGAACTGGCAGAAAGTCAGGTGGACAAATGCAAATAGTAGTATTAAGGGGATGATGCCAACGTATCTGGGTACACTTAATTGGTGAGAAATTGGAAATCCATTTTTCCCTCAGTGAGCGTGGTTAGGCTGATGTTGATTTATGACACGAACCTTTCTTTCTTTATCGAAACTTGATGTGTAATTTTAGGAATGATCGAATTCAGAAATTTATGCTCCAGTGTACTTTAGCACGGCAATGCTTTCAGCCAAATGCTGTGGTTTCGGCTCCCACGGTTTGGGGCCTTAGACGACGTGGCACAAATCACATTAACTGACGTGCTGTAGCAAAACAGCGACCTATTCGGCGTTCCGTAGAATGGTGAAAGTCACATGACGACCATAATTCACTTGTATTGGCAACATTCGAGAAAGACGCTCTTTGGTTGTTCTATAGTGATCTGGAAACTATAGCTACTCTGTGAACGCGCCGGTCGCGTGGGATACGTGTACCCTCTCCTAATGCTTCAGCCCAGAGAAACCAAGGCTGAAGATTGTGGAGAAAAAATAATGAATTAATATATTGCTTAATGCATGCTAAAACGTATTTAAATAAATTGCTCTGTTCTCCGCGCAAATCAATTCTTGTTAAGAATAAAGCTCCGTCTGCCCGTGCCTCCAAAATTCTGTCTTGGCATTATCTCTCTCTCTCTCTCTCTCTCTCTCTCTCTCACACACACACACACACACACACACACACACACACACACACACACACACACACACACACACACACACACACACACACACACACACACACACACACACACACACACACACACACACACACACACACACACACACACACACACACACACACACACACACACACACACACACACACACACACACACACACACACACACACACACACACACACACACACACACACACACACACACACACACACACACACACACACACACACACACACACACACACACACACACACACACACACGCGCGCGCGCGCGCGCGCACTCAGAGAAAAAGAGAGAAAGGAAAATGTGAGGTGGCTATTTAATTTTTTTTTCTGATAGTTTGAACAATTTCCAATAACAAAACTATTGCTGACCTATAGGCTGTTATTTGTGGTTAACTTCTAAATCTTCACTTGGGCTTTTTTGTTTCTTGTCCCTTGTCTTCGTGTTCGTGCTGTTTATATTAATAATGAATAAGTACCAACTCGCCCAACAAAGTATCATGGTGTAGGGGAAGGCTTCCAAACTTTTTGAGCGAAGGGGGCTTTCAAGTTGCAATGACATCACACGATATGCAAAATTGGGCTGCCGCGGCAGATGGATCTAATCGAATGATTCTAAGCTCCGTAACTAAAATCCAAATCCGCTCAGCCACCGCGACTATAAAGCAGAACATGCGATGTTCCTATCCGGTGCTGAGTCTGCTGACGAACTTTGTTCGACAGTCGGGCGGAGCCGACATAACCCGTTGGTTTCTCAAGAGTTTATATTTCCTTTACAGTCCCATGCCCAAATTCGGAGAAATGCATTGTCGACCTCGCGTGAGGCGAAGTAGCTAGTGTTCCGGCCACGGTGCAAGGTACGTGGCTCGGACTAGCGTGCTGTCTGTCCCTTCCGAGTCATGCAATGCCTGCGGGAGCCATCGGTAAAGGATATGAGAGGCGTTCGTTGTTGCTACGCGCTCTCGTTCCTGAAAGGAGTCGCTTAACAGTTAGATAGACAGTACACGTTATAAGGCAGACGCACATAGAAAAGGAACTAGACACGATAAAACATCGCTACTGTTTGTGTCTCTTTTGTACGCGTGTTTTGTCTGCGTGTACTGTGTTCCTAAAACGTGATTCACTACACAATGAACCGACAACAAGCCGCCACCTTTCACTCTGATCCAACGAGGGCGGCATGTCGAAATGTCTTCTTTGCGGCGTAATGAACATCCGCCCGAGAGTGTCACACTCGCATGAAGCGAATAGAAGTTAGCATTTATAACTCCACAGCTCTCTTGCTGACAGGCTTTTCGACGAGAGCAAGATAACCTTCCAGGTTTTCCACTGAGCGTATGCTGCTTTGTCATGGGTTGCTCTTCCATGCTTTCAAGGTGCCTTTAGGATGGGATCATGACGGATTGCGGATTACTCGTGAAAAGGCGATGCGTCGTCATCCCTTCCATCGTTGCTCCGTGCATGACAAGCCCATCAAGCCCATCGTAGATTGAACTGCAGTTGAGAGAGTCAACGGAGCATATTAGCATATTACCCCCCCCCCCCCCCCCCCCCGCCTTTTTTACGACGCAAGTTTCGTTTTTCAAATATGAGGAGAGTGACTACTCTTTAAATCGCCCTCGGTCACAACATACGGCGAGAACAGACCAATGAAACGCACAACAACTGCTCTCTGGGAACGTTTTATTTTTAACAGATGCTTGCTTTGCACCACATACATTTAGATTCTACTCGAACTTTTATTTTATTTTTACTTTAGGAAGGGATGCCATAGAGGCGACGATGACAAGCTAAGCTTCCTAAAATCTAATACAAAGCGTCGCCGCATGTGAAAAAAAATCGATCTTTTTTGGACAAGTGTGGTTCGTTTGATATAATTTATCTCGACTTAGAAGCTGGCGTGTGTTCGATATTTAAATAGACCGCGATGCCGTTGTCATAAAAAAATACGGCACGAATGGCACGCACGCAAAGAGTGTCCTGTTAATCCAAAGTATTTATGTAAAGCCCCGAATATTTTTCAATTGTGGATAAATTACTCATTAGCGTTGACATGAGGGCAGCCATTTAGCTAGAAGGAGCCATACGGCTTTCCCATAAGCGTGGCAGTTAAAGAAAAACTCTTCCTGCTCCGACGAATCAATCTGGCCTCGTTCTGCTATCTGCTAGCCGTACTGGTATAGCTTTGTCTTGTTGGAGCTCAGTGATCTTCGGTCCATTCCAGGAATTTAGCCTCCTGGAATTTTCGGTCCCAACTATGCCGAAAGGAAGAAGTGTATTTGGGTGGTCTTCAGGAAACTTTATGGATTTATCTAGAAAATGAGACTTCTTCAGCCAAAGTCTGGCTAAACGTCAAGATCATGGCCTTGGTGAACTGCAGTCCTGGCTACAAACGCAGGAAAGAAATGAAAATAACAACGCAATGGATGGCAGCGCATAAAACATGTCCTTACGGCCGCCTGAGCCTTATAAAAATACGACAGTCACAGATAATGCTCAAATGTGTCAGACACCCTCTCTTTTGTAGCGAGAGCTGCATTGGCCACATTCTCGCTATTTCGCCGTGCCTGTCCAAAAAGCGAAGTAAGAAGAAGTCGTTGGAGGCGATAGCTGGCAGCTGACATGGCCGAGCACTATACTGGACGTAGGGCTTCCTGACATTACGTTTGACAAGAGCTGCCAACTCGGGCGTCTCCTTTCATATGGGAGGGTGATATCACAATCAGCCTGCCAAAACCCTTGCATTCACGTTATCCCTAGGCCACGCAGGCACGTTCATACGGCTCGGTTAAAACGGGGTTTTATATAAAGGATGGTAGCTTACGCTATCGCGTCATCGCGAAGGTGGGAGTGAAAACAGAGAGAAAGAGGTGCCGTAGTGGACGGTGTCGGGCCACCTAATGCAGGCTTTCGCCTTATCGCATTTTGGTGGTTAAAAGTGCCTACTATGCCATAAATAAAGCTGATACCACAGACTATACTATGTGCAAAGGCAATGTGTTTCTTTTGAATCCAAACCTAAGCATAGCTATGAAGATAGCTCTCGTGTAACTCTAGATTTAACCACAAGCTAAACCATAGCCAATTTTTAAAGGCGGCGACTGCAGGGGAAAAAAAAAAGGAAATATTTTTATACAAGGTGACATGGTGATCAGCGCTGAGTTTCACCACGACTTTCTCCAAAGTGTGCTAGCATTATTTTTTTTTTTATTCAGTCAGAATGTTTACCATCAGGCGTATAGAGAGAGGGGGAGAGGGAGAAAGAGATGTAGAATATAAGAAGGAGTGCAGAAACATGATGGCATTGTCGTTCGTTGTTTCATGCATTACTGCCCTGAATGTTACGACATCGCTGAGCGCCCAGATGTTTAGCTTGTCTCGGGTTGTATCTCGCGTATTCTCCAGTGGTGGCACCTATATAACCAATATACAATTAGCCCGCGATTACATTTTTTATACGTTGTGTCTGTCACACGAATCGTATGTTGGCAGCGCTTAACTTTAACTGGGCGATCTATACGACATTCGAGCCTTGACGACTACTATTTGCCGAATTTCTGCACTCTATAGCCTTCAGTATTCGAGATTAATTCTGTAAAGTAAGCCAGAAAAAGAAATGCGAGATTTTCGATATTTTTGCAGTAATAGGCAGATATTTTTATGCCTAAATGAGGGAAATTTATGCTACAGTTTGAACATCCCTGGTTCATGGTCCCCCGGTTTGGTGGTTGCCGCGAACTCGGTCACTGGAAGAAGACAAATTTTTGTCCTCCTGCGAGGCTTTTGGGAAAGTTGCATAGATTTCCCTTGTATCCGCCTGGTCGCCCACTTCGGTGGGCGTTAATGAATTGCTCCCTACTTAGGCGTCCTGTTGTGTTCAATTCTTGGCAAATACATTTGAAAATCCCGCGACAGAAAAATGTTGACGAGACATGCTAGCGCACACGAGCTTTACATGCGGTTTCAAATGTTTTAAATGCTGTTATAGGGCCAACAACCCCAGCTTTAAAAAGGCTAGTTTTTAGTTAACCAGTCGATGCCTCAATTCCAGACGACTCGATGTCCCCCATAGCGAAGAATTGCAGCCGGAAGATATTCTGCATCCTCCTAATTTCATAGGACAATGTCTACACGACGCCGGTGTCCAAGTGAAACATCTGAACATGCTGCTGTTGCCGGACGTGCTTGGACAAAAGGAACCAGAGTGGGAGGAGGCGACAAGCTGAGAGCACCCACCTTTCATGAGTGGGACTTACAATGTGACCAAACAGTCATGCCAAGGAGGTCTACAGGAGCTTGTTGAATTGGTTCGTTACCCATCCGTATGTAAGGAAGGCACACAAATGAAATTTCCTGGAAGCAGGTGCAGAGCACCCCGGCATTGCATGATGCCTGGTGGCATGCGTTTTCTGCTCACGCGTTGTAGGCAATGAAAACGACGTTTGATACTTTGGAACGTGTCTTTCGTGAACGCGCAATTTGGCCACGCTAAATTCGTTATCTTTTCTTTCTCTCCTTTGGTTACGTTGCTTGTTTACCACCAGCGACGTGAGGCCTAATTATTTTGAGATGTGAGAGAAGGCAGCCTCTCTCATAGCCCGAGTCGCTTTGGGACGTTAAACCCCATAAACCAAACCGCGAGAGAGAACGGCCAGATTTCTTTGGGATGATTGCAGCCACGCCCGACCGTTTCTACAATATCGTAGATTAACCCTAAGAAAAATTCTAGCACACTTTTCTCACGCCAGCGCTCGCGTTCCAGCGTAGGTGCTGGCGCAGGCGCTTTGCGGGAGCTTGTGACAGAACTCAATTCCCTGTGAAGGATGATCTTTTTTTTCCTTAAAGGTTAAATAGAACCCCACCGCTTTCCTGTGGAATCTCCCTAAAGTACATACTATGATAACACTGATGAGCCTATAAAGGCGTTCGCCCTAAAAATCTCATCCAGAGGCGCGGCAATAGGGCGCGCGCAGCCACCAGCAGTGCCTGCGCTGCCGAATCTCCCGCAAACCGCCTGCGCCAGCACCTACGCTGGAACGCCAGCGTCGGCGTGAGAAAAGTGGGCTAGCATTTTTTTCTTAGCGTAAATAATGACACATGTAGGATAAAATAACGTAAAAAGTAATCCCTCTTGAGAATCGCCGATTCATACCAAGTAGCTGGTAGAAGTGATAGCTGCGATATAAGCAATTTCCCCCTCACAGCCGCATAGCAGCTGCATTGTAATAGCAGCTGCCGCTGGTGCAGCGCGGCTTAACAGATGATAGCTCCGGTGCCGCGGCGTTGTTAAACTTAATCATATTTTTATTATATGATGTACTAATAGGGTTAACAAAGGGGCTCTGTAGCCAATTTCAAATTGCCGTCCGCAGTGGCTTCGATACGAAACAAACAAGGCCTATAGCGGCGACCAGGGAGCGAACGGTCGAGCGCCGTCACCCGCAGCGCACACGGGTGGCACCGCTACGGTAGACTCGCGACATTTGGTGCTGCGAGGGTTGAGAACATGCCTACTTTCGTGATGTGGCTGAAGCGGGACCTTTCTTTAGGTATTTTTACGTAATTAACCGGTGTGCACGCTACACAAGCGATGCTGCAAACACATGACGGGGCATGTACGCGGTCGCTGCGCCGTCCATCGGCACTCGAGCGGGGTAGGACGTAACAGCAAAAGCCGCCTATTTTATGAATTGATTTTAAAACATGATCTAAAGTGCAAATTGGCAGTGGTAAAGAGTGGGACATGAGCCCACTGGGCGCAAATAGTTGTGCCGATGGGACAGGGATCTGTTCCGCCATCGGATAAGTCCGCCTCGTGCGGCAAAAGCCCATTATGTGGCCCTTTTTGGGACCTATGACCTCTTTCCCAGTCATTTCACCCCAAAATAGCCGAGCAAGAGGCCGGGGGAAAGCTTGTACCCATTGAAAAACCGGTGGGTATACGGCAGCACCAGGGATACAACCTGCTACCTCCCGAATTCGGGGCGGATGCTCTACCACATGGCCCTTTGAAATGCCAGGCATACTCTCCGGCGCTCACTGAACTCAGCCACGCTTGAAATTTTGTGATTTATACTTTAAGCTTGAGAAACGAAGATGTTTGTCAACAGCTAGTGAGCCCAGGGCTGATAACAAGCAGCGAATAGCTCCTCCTGGCTTACATTCGTATTCAGTGGAACAAACAAGGTAGCTCCACAGCAATAACACTCTATGTGTGGCTAAGCCAGAGTTGCAGGGTACAATCCCGCTTTGATGATACCTCTGTACTGGAGCTTTCAAAAAATGTGTGGACGCAAAGCAATGAGTCCTGAATAGAACAAGAAAATGAATGGAATGAAAAAAAGAAAGGAAGAAATAAGTTCAATTACACAGCTAATTTTGATTTGTTTTCTTTACTGAAAATCGCTATTAAGGTGATGTTTCGCAGCAGGAGTTGTGAAATGCCGACAGAATGGCCTTTTGTTTTTTCTTTCTTTCTTTCTTTCTTTCTTTCTTTCTTTCTTTCTTTCTTTCTTTCTTTCTTTCTTTCTTTCTTTCTTTCTTTCTTTCTTTCTTTCTTTCTTTCTTTCTTTCTTTCTTTCTTTCTTTCTTTCTTTCTTTCTTTCTTTCTTTCTTTCTTTCTTTCTTTCTTTCTTTCTTTCTTTCTTTCTTTCTCGACCTTACGGGATGCTTTTAAAAATGCACCAGACTTCAACGCTGCCAAGTGAGTACGTGAAAACGCAAAGTTTCTTGAGCGAAGTTATATCAGTATTTTATCAAATGTTTCTGCAGAATAAGAAAACTTCCGGTTTTCGTCATGCTATTTGGCGCTAACCGTATAGGCCAGGTATGGGTGCAAACTGCAATGCCTGACCTAGACATGGAAAGAAACGTGGGCAAGCGTAACTTGAAGAGTGAGTCTTCTGAAGGTTGTGCGGATAGCGTGTACAGGATACCGCAAGGTGCGTCCGGGGCAGACAGGGCAGTAACTGAATTACAGCAATTAAATGACTTTACTTTAATTACTTTTTCCGATAATTTGTAATATAATGAATTACCTTTCGGTTTGGTAATTTAGTAATGTAATGAACTACTTTTTGGCAGTAATTTCGCTGCGAAAGTAATTAATTCCTTCTTTTACTAAGCGGCAGCACTACTCCTTCAATAGACAACACAATAAACTACCGCGAAAGCAGGAACGACGTGCGAAAAGCCAAAGCCTGCGTAACGGATCAGCAAAAAGAGACAGAATTGAGCAGAACAGTGCGTCGGAGGCCTTCTGTGTATCAGGGTCAGTTAGTGCGGCTATCCCACAGGTAATTGCAGCCATTCTCCAAGCAGCAGGATACAAGACGTAGAGGGAATTACAAAAGGACATATGATGCAAGAAGGCCGGAGTAGAAAACTAGCTGGGAGCGCGACGCGGTGTCACTCCCTGTATCGTCACCACGGGGCGTGGGAGGGTTGGAGTTGGGGGAGACAGGCGGAAGGGTCGATGGCGTGAGCATTACTGAGCGTAAGGTGCCGAAGTCAATCCATGGGACTACGGTAGCAATAAATAACCTAGCTTCTTCGGGCCCTTCAAATGGTGGAGACAGCGTCGTGCCAGCAAGACGTTGGGTTCACCACTCACTTCACGACCTTTCGGCCATGATTCTGATTTTGTTGTTTTGCTGCGGCTGTGTTATTTTTGTAATGGCAAATGCTGTAGGAAAGAGGGAAGGTATAGTTCTCTGGGACGGAATTTGCCGGGAAAGAGAAAGAATGGGTGCGCTTTGCGTCTGGAGACAAGTTGTTTTGTTTACTAGCTTAATTAGGTTTTGCATGGATGAGAACTAGAAAGTAATTAGAAAGTAATTGAATTACTCAGTAGAAGTAATTGTGATGCAATTTCATTACCATTTGGTGGCATTAATTAGTAATGTCATTTTAAATAATTTTATGTGATTCTCAGCAAGGTAGTTAGTAATGCAATTTAATTCCTCTTAAAAATAACTCTGTCATGTAAGGTCTAGAACCAGATTTAAGCTAGTTAATACACGGGGAGACATTGGCTGCTTGACGCGACTGCGGACTAATAAAGTGGGGTGCTGGAGGCATGGTGGGCTAAGCATTGACATTTTGTTTATTGTTTTTTGCCACCTTATTACAATTTGTGGTGTGCCGGCTAAGTGCCTATTCTGGTTGATTGCTTCATATATATTTTTTTTCTCGTATCCTCACCTTACAATGCTCCAGAGGAAATTTAAAAGTTCCACTTTCAACCCCTTTCTCGTAACAACACCAGCATAACTGACCAACCCCGTTGTGGTGGCTCAGTGGTTAGGGCGCTCGGCTGCTCAGCCTCGGGTTCGATCCCGGTTGAGGCGGAAGCGCTTCGACGGTGGCTAACGCAAGGAGGTTGTGTGCTGATCAATGTAAGTGCATGTTAAAGAACCCCGGGTTGTCGAAATGAATCCAGGCATTTATTCTACGGCGTCCCTCATTACCCATGTGTCGTCGGTTTGGAACGCTAAGCCGCATATACCACAACCACGACCACCACCAGCGCATATGGCAATGATGACACTGGTAATGAGTGATGCGCTAGGCGCAGAACGACAACGTTGTGCGGTAGTCATGGTTAGTTTTCACATTCCCGCTTTCTTTATAACGTCCTCCTCTATCTACCCTTAAGTCCTGCCATTCATGCGTAACCTTGTTACGCGACTAGCTGAGATAATTCTTGGCGCATCTACTAAGCGTTAAAGGAGAAGATATAGAAAGAAAGGAAACAATTTTTTTAGTTCACTGATATAGGTTTGTTTTTTGTTTTGTTTTGTAGGGTTTAACGTCCAAACGCGACTCAGGCAATGAGAGACGCCGTAGTGGAGGACTCCGGAAATTTCGACCACCTGGGGTTCTTTAACGTGCACTGACATCGCATAGCACACGGACGCCTTGCTTTTCGCCTCCATCGAAAAGCGGCCACTGAGGCCGGGATTCGATCCTGAGTCCTTGGGCACAGTAGTCGAGCGCCGTAACCATTGCGCCACCTCAGCGGGCTTACTGATATAAGGAACGGTCTTTGAGTACGCGGCGTTCAGTATTTCGACCAGTCTTTCCGTTCTTTTATGCTTGGCCGAGGCCCAAGATGGATGAAAAAGGAAAGGACTCTAGAATTTTCTTCGCACAAGGGAATCAGATGAGGTACTTACGTGTGAGCAAAGAAAGCACCGGAGGCTCAAGTGGGAGAATAAAAGGCGCACTTGTCGCCTGGAGACAACTTCAAGAATTTTTCACCCGCCTCGGCGCTTCACGACTTAAAGAAACGGCCATTTTCGCGCGACCAAACGCGAGAGCAGTCATCGGCGTACTGCCACAAGCGTTCCCGGTCGTTGTTCCTCGCGCAATACAAGAAAGCGCTGCGCGGTAATGTCGGCGCCAGCGATAATTCAAGTGGCGGCAGGCGGGTAGGCCGCGTTCAACGTCTACAGACGCGAGGCTCATAATCCGTGGACATGAAGGAGCACCGTACCCTTATCGCCACCTCTCGCTGCGAGAGTCGCTCCTGCCGACGCAGCAGCAGCTCTCCGCCAGAGGAGGGAAATCAAGATTGCGGGAATTAATCTCCGGCAGCCACTGGGGACAAAGACCCACGTGTATGTGCGCACCTCTGTGTTTCTTGTTTGCTTGCACTCTGGGCCGCCGAGGCCATTTGTCGGACCGTCGAGACGACGCCTAGCGGCGCACTGCGCTTCCGCCACCATGGCGCCCTCGGAAAGAAAACGCCCGGATATTAAGCGCACCTCAGAGGAGCGTGGAAATGGCAGCGACAGCTGTCCTTCTCCCTCCCTCCCTCAGCTGGCCTCTCTATATAACATGAGCACCTGTTAAAATGTGAAAGCAAATGTTTTAAAGCTGTTTTGATCGAAAGACCCGTCGGCGGCGTGCTACTTTCACTCTTCAGTTCAGTTCAGTTCAGTTCAGTTCAGGCGTTCAGTCGTGTCCGACTATTCGTGACCCTATGAACCATGTCACGCCACGCTTTCCGGTCTCTCACTATCTTCTTAACATCACATAACTTCATCTGCAGTGCCTCGAGGATGCCATCTAACCATCGCGTTCGCTGCCTACCCTTCTCCGGCGACCCTCAACCTTTCCCAACATCAAATCTTTCTCCAGCGACTCCTCTCTTCTCATCAGATGACCAAAGTAGCTGAGCTTTAACTTTAGAATTTAACCCTCCAATGAGCAGTCAGGGTTTATGGTCGACAATATAGACTGATTTGATCTCGCAGTCCAAGGAACTCTCAAGAGTCTTCGCCAGCACCACAATTCAAACGCGTCAATTCTTCGGCGGTCAGCCTTTTTCGCAGTCCAACTCTCGCATCCATACATCACAACTGGAAAGACCATAGCACGAGTTATACGGATCTTGGTTGGCAGACTAATGTCTCTGCTCTGCCAGAGTAACAGAGCGGTCGCATGCGGAAATGGAGAAATATGGCCCTTGCGTGTGAGGGGAGTAGTCCGGAGCTCGCGACAATTGCACCCTCTAAGCTCTTGTTTGTGCGTTCCTCTTCGTATTCATACGTCAGTTCACACGTGGAGAGCGGGAAATCCACATCGGCTGGGTCTACGGGCGAGTCTTCCTCACGTTCTCTGCTGGCCGTGGCGCTTCTTCCTCAAGCAGTTGTCCGTCCAACAAGTCGCAACGCCTGGTCGACATATGTGATGCTTTGAAGTAACGTGTGCGTTGTTAGAGTAAATCTTGATTCCGTCGGCAACGCGACAACAACCGTCGAAATGCGATTCGAAGCATCTCTTTGTGCGGGACCTGAGTGCCACGCGTCGACGAAAGAGCTGTGGAGGTGGATTCCAGCATGGGGGTGAATTCTTGCATAAGCACAGGATATGCGACCATGCCGGCGTTGTAAGTTGCAATTCTTGCAATTTGAAGTGACTGCCTCTAATGCCGAAGTGTCCAAGCAGCCATTAGTAGATAAGGCCGTGCCATTCATTGACTGAGCAATGATGTAACGGGTTTCCGTGACCCTCGTGAGAGCCACGACGAAGAGCACTATGTAAGCTCAATGGCGACACGAAATGGAAGTCTACGAAAAACGGCCTCGTGTTCAACGTAGACTTTGCGCGTTAGTACGTCTTGTATACGTTGAAACGCGTTTGCATACGCTGTTCTATATGCAACAAACAGTCAATCCCCCTCCCCTCCTCCTCTAACATTCGAAACAGAAAAGAGGCCGCGCAAACAGAAAACATGGACACAGAGATGAAGGTAGCGCGTTTAGTACGTCTTGTATACATTGAAACGCACTTCTATACGCCCTCCTCTCCTCCTCTTCTATCATTTAAAACAGAAAAGAGATCGCGCAAACCGAAAACAGGGACACAGAGAAGAAGGTAGAATGGACTCTAAGTTGTCTCTTTGCGTCGTTGGGTTCGGTTTGCTCTGCTGCTCCTGTTTCTTGAGTAACAAACCGTGAAGTGCAGCAATGCGCACTGCAAGTCTTAGCACGACTAAATAATGTTTAGAGCTATTGCGAGCTTAACGAAGAATGGGCGCTGCCGCATCTATATCCTATGTAGTATTGCTAGGTTGACATGTGGAGCCCATTTCATGCCAATTTCAAATTCGAGTTGTCATTATTATTGTGCTTATGACCCAACTCGTCCTGATAAAGCACTTCGCTCGTTGCCGAAATGCCCGTCAAAGCATTTCTTTTCGACCCGGCTACGAATTAAAAAGGCTGAGAATTGTGAAAATTGCGATCATGGGTGCGCTTAAAGGCTTTCGACCTATTCACTGTTTTATAACAGGCTTAGCGCTCGCAGCGCCGCGTGGGTACTTATGTATGCGCGATCATTACCCTGTTCGTGCTCCATAGAAGCTGATCGTCCTGACACTGGGTCACCGCATTATCTTTTCTTGGCCGACAGGTGCGGTGAATGAGTGAACAGAGAAAAAGTGCACCGCTTTCACAGTCGATCGCAATCTCTTCTGAAGTTCATTTACGTCGTTCTGCTGAAAACGAATACCGGTTCCTGCGGCGAGTCTCGCCGACAAGAAAGGCATGCGCGATCGACCACGAAACAAACACACCCCAGCATCTACGGTCTCATTTTGCGTGAGAAGCCACTGCTGCCACTGATAGGGCGAGAGGGGGAGCTTCGCTCTCTTCCGTTCGTTCCACCGGTAGACGTTGCCTCGTATATCGAAATCCCTTGTCGGCCTTCCGTTCCGCTCGGGCTGTAACACGGGCCTCTTCGATGGTTGATGGAATCGGTGCGACGGGCGCCATACATCACTCTGGATGTCGCAGCACCACTCGAGTCTCTTTGTTTACGGTCGAAACGGGCCGCGCTCGCTCGCCCGACCTGCTTCGTATAGCACGATCCATCAAATCAAAGCAGCGCGCGTGCGTTGCCCAACGTTCGCCAGCGCTCACCGAGGAAGCGGTGGCACCCCCCGCTATACAGTCGCCTCTGCACCAGTGGCGTAGTAGTCGATGTAAAGACCGGTGCCACCCACCCTCGCTTTTAAGAAGCCGGTTCCTGTATGTCGTGATACGGCCGCTCAATTCAGTCTTGAATAGATTGCTTTAGATTTGTGTGCCCAAGGATAAAAAAAAAAAAAGAAAAGAAAAACGAGGTCCTTAGCGACGTGCGACCAACGTTGCTTCGATCGTTCTAAATAAACGTATAAATATTCACTAATCTGACTCTGTCGTACTTTATTGATCCTGTCCCGGCAGCCATTGATGACGGTTGCTGATGGTCTCAATGTTAGCTTTTGTCAACCCGATTCAGCGATCACTGCGAAAGACGCGAGATTTGCTGAAGAGAAAGAAGCTCGTTGTGTACCGTGAGGATGTTTGATGTTTGAATAATTTGCGACATTGTGCTCCGTGATTGTCCCGCTGCCTTAGTAATCAGTAGGCTTAACGGACGGAAGGCCATAGAGGTGAACAGCATGTACGTGGTGGCGCAAATACGTCGGTGGTGCAAGCATAGGTTGATGGCATGTCCTTATTTCTTTATGTCCTTATTAAGTCCTTGTTTCCATTAGATCGTTGTGCTGAAAAGGTCGACCTCTACGATGCCTGTGTAATTCGCTGCCAAGCTTTTCTCGCTAACTCGATAGTTCCTGTTTTTTCTTGTTCTTATTTTTGCGCGAACAAAGCTGCACAACAAGTAAATCGAAACGAGTGACTGGTTCAGATCAATGCATTTAAAACATTTCTATTTGTGTGAATCGCTAAATCAGAAACTGTGGCTAGGAGGGGTCCTTCGTAGTATAAAAGAAGCAAAAATTGAAGAAAAAAAAATTGAAAAAGAAAACGAAAAAAAAAAAAAAAAAAAACGAATGCTGATGGGCTGATGAGTTATGTGAGACTCTGGGGCATGGAACTTTCGGGTGTCAATCCCCCTTCCCATTTGACAACAGCAGGAAGAGACAACGCGCGCTCTAGAGACAGAAGAAGATCGCGCTGCACGAGTCGAGAAGCGTCGGAACAGCTAGAAGAAGTAGCTCAGCTTCCCAGAGTGACTCTACAACAACTATGGAAGAGGCCGGTTCAATTTCTGCTTCTCGAGAAGAAGCTAAACAGCAGCGATGGAATGAGACGAAGCGTAGACGACGTGCTGAAGAAACGGAAGAAGAACGTGCAAGAAGACTCGAGGAACGGCGACTCGCCGATACATCTAAACGAGCTCGCTTGCACTCTGATGGTGCGGCATCCGAAGAAGAAGCATCAAGTTCAACATCTATAGCGATTATCCAAGTTAACTCCGCTGCCTCGTGCAGACAGAAGAGAAAATAGAGAAGAAGAAAAGGAAGAGGGAGAGAAAGACGTGCGCCGCAACAGCCGTTGTCCACCACTGAAGCGGTGGCGGGCGCAATGACGGCCTACAACAGATGAAAATTCGGTGGCAGGCTAGCCCCCGCCGCAAGCGGCGGTGAGCTACCTGTCCCAGCCCCATCAGAGGAGTCTGCTCGCAGCACATGGACGCCTACTCGTTTTGCCTTTGTAATAATATTTGGTTCACGAGAAAGGAAAGGCGCAGTATCGGCACACTTGTTCTGTGGACTCCTGAACCGCGCCGTAAGGAAAAGGAGGAAGGTGGGAGGGAAAGTGGAAAGAAAGAGGAGCCGTAGTGGAGGGCTCCGGGGTAATTTCGACCACCTGAGGACATTAATGTGAAGTGACATTGCACAGCACACGGACGACGCTAGGTTTCGCCTCCATCGAAACGCAGCCGCCGGCGGTCGGGTTCGAACCAGGGTACTCCGGCGCAGTAGTCGGGCAATCTAGAACCCATATTTGTTCATCTCATTTTTTTTATGTGCAGTAGGGCAGTGCGTACCAACTTGCTCAAATTTCTCGGTTGCTTGAGGTGCGACATAGCTGGTGCAGTTCACTTCTGCCCCCGAGGCGGCCTTAGTGCTTGGAAATATTTTGGCTGCTTCTGCTCAGGAGTGCACGCGACTCCTTGCGCTCTGTCGCAAGCTGATCACGCCAGTGCTTAGCGCTCCTCGCTAATCGTTTCGTCATTCCTTTGTTTGGGGTTTCGCTTTTTCGTCTACCTTGCTTTCGGCGGCTGCAGCGTATACCTCGCCTCGCACTGGGTGTATATATATTTTTTTTCTTTCGCATCTAAAAGCGCAGGTCGTGAGCTCGAATATGCAACTTCCTGCGCGGCGGACGGTCCGGAAATACAGGCGCGCACTACACGTAGGCCTCCATTAGTCTAACGGATAAATGCTGCCCAGAATGCACATATCCCCTACGATTTGGTTGGGCAGCTTCTTTTTGTTGCTCCCATAATACCACCATCTAGGCTTTGCAGGTTTGTCGCGAGCGAAGGCTGGCCTAGGGTACAGTTCCGACCAAGCTGCGAGTAGTTACTAACCCCCCCCCCCCCCCCCCCCCCTCCCATTCCCATCTGTCCGACCCTTTCCTCTCCTGAGCAAGCAAGCTTTGGAATGTCTCTAGCTAAGACCGGAACCGGCGACACAAGAGGAATGATCCAGCAAAGTGCACCGAGCGGAAGCGGCAGCTATGGTTGGAACCCGGGAAAAGGGCTCGCCGGCGTTTTCTTGCTGTGGAAAGCGAGCTCTTCTTTTGTTTTTCTTTTGGTTTATTCTCGCCGTTGCCTGCGGTGAAGACCTCTTGAGTTATTTACCGTACGTGGCGCGAGCAGGCAGGCGTCCAATCCGGCGCTGCGCATGCATAATGTTCTATTCAGCAAGGCCGACTGCGACGAGCCAGAATTCGGCCAGCACTCCCCGTACCCGGAAAAACAGTAGCGAACGCCTCCTCTCTCCCGGCCAGCGACGCAAGCGGAGGAAAAGCGTATACACGATTAGTTGTTGTCGGGAGCCCTTCGTCGTCTGTCGCCGCTTCCATCGGTCTTTCAGTCCAGAGTGCTGTTCACAATAACTCTCGCCGCTGCTTCTGCTCTTCTCCTCGCTCTCTCTTCTTCTCCCGATTTTTGTTTCCCCCATTGCCTCCGTGTCCTGCGTGCATCTGGCATGGGGCTTAGTCTTGCGTGCCCGCTACTCGTTTCCGAGGCCACTCTTTCAGTTGCTTCTGCCGCTGCCCAGCAGCAAAGAGTTTCATTGATTGGCCGCCGATTTTGTCTTTCAACGTAGTGCGTGTTATTACCATTCACTCATTATTTGTTTATCTTTATGCTTCCGCCTGCGTGGTGCGGTACATAGTGATTGCTCTTCGCACGCAGCACGATATTTGCTTTACGGCTCCATTCGCGCAGCACAAGAGGCACGCAAGGAGGCGCTTCGCCGCTAGAGTTACGTTGACAAAAGCAGCGATTGGAAACAGCCTTCCTTATTTTATTTTACTTGCTATTTAGCCTGGTCCGTTTGCTTGGGGCGTGCCCGCAAAAAAGCTCTGGCTCGCTGCTTCCGTTTCCTTACATTTCGCTTCTCAAGCCTCCTGTGTACTGGAAGGAAATAGCGTTAGGACATACGAATTTTAGTGTGAAAGCGGTATACTTAAAACCGTCAAACCTAACTACGAATCTTGTGTGAAGCCTCCGCCGAGCTTAGGAAAAAAATCATTTGAGCGGAGAGGATTCGGACGCGGGAATTCCTAGTGGGACGGAGTAAGGAATCTCTAGCTATCGCCGAAGCTTATACCATACACTCTCGCGCTGTGCATTACACGTTGTCGTCTCGGTCAACTTGCTCTCACATATCTTTATTGGTTTAACTGTCGCCCTACCACTTTTTACTCCCCCCCCCCGTCACTTTTTGTGGTTTATTCTCGATTCTGCTGACAAGACTTAGAGACCGAGTCGCTTCCTTGGGGGTCAGTTATAGAGTCGTTTCATGTGAGTCGTGTCATAGGCGCTTTTTTTTTTTTTTTCTGGCAGTGGTTGCAGTTCCATCCATATACTTGCCATGACAGTGAATGAGCTAAATAGCGAGCTTTCATGTCATCCGCGCCTCAGGTACCTCGGCTGTGGCGATAATGATTTGTGATAGGAATTAGATGTAGGTTAGAGACTCGTCTTGGTCGAAGTAAGCTTGGAGCCATTTGCTAGGGCGTGGCCTTACATGGGTAAATATTTGATGTCTAAAAATCGGCGATTTATTTTAATTTTTTTTTTTAACAGCTTAGATCTCGATTAAACTGGCGCTGAAGAGAGCAAAGATAAAAGCAGTTCAGTGTTGCTGATGACTAATCGCAGTTTCCTGTAAGTACGGTACTTCTGTCGATTGCGAATTCGACGTATCAAACCGCTCAGTCGCTTAGCGAGAACTCTGTGAGCGGAACCGGTGAGGTTAATGGCAAAATGTAATGCCTTAATATGCCAAGAGACAACCTTGATAGTAATCAGTCGTGGAAAGTTTGTCTATAGAGGAAGCGATAAGGCAGACACTGTAGCCGGTGTGTGTAATTATGTCAACAGCACACGAAAACAATTTGAGCATTAATAATACGAAACCGACAAGACAACCGATTCCACTAAGATAAGCACCAAAAGCGGTTTACGATAACGCTTCTCCAGGAATTAGGAAACGGGCTCTCAAACCCCTTAAACCACGCCGTTAGGAAAAGAATGAAGGAGAAAGTGAAAGAACGTAGAGACAAAGAGGCATCGTATTATAGGGCCCCAGATTGAATTTCTACCTCATCGAGTTCTTTAATGTGCAATGACATCGCAAAGCACGCAGCTAGGTTCTTTTGTATTTCGTCTTTTTGAAATGTATTCCGCCACCGCCGGGAACGCTGAGGCAGCTTTTGCCGAGTGTCGGTCTCGCTGACGGGTCTTGTATTTCTTAGTGGTGCGGCGACCGCACTGTTCCTCAAGTTGACAGCGAAAGAGAATAGTGCGCTGTCCTAGCCCTTTCATGCTTCCTCTTAGCTTGTCTCCGCCAAAAGAGAATACCAGAAATGCTTTCATGAAATATATAAAAATAATTGGACAAGCTTTTCTGTAGGTTTGAGTGGTCCGTGTAGACTATGATTTGAAAACATACGCACATGACACGAGAACCTAGATACATCTTACCGTATCTTCTTTGCCGTACAACTAACATAAAGTACGTTCTGCACGAGTATCTTTTGACAGCCGGTCGCTGAGTGTTGTATGGCGTTATAGAGCCCTTAGGGAAAGGCAGTTTTTTCAAGAATGAAGTGAAAAAAAAAAAATTATACGAACTGTTCCATCTTTCTCATGCCACGACGCCTAAAGCCCAGCGGCTTAAAGTTTACCTACGTGGTCCAATACTGTTTTCAACGGCCCAGAGAAACGAATAGACTGGTCCTTTTATGTTTTGCTTTCCTTCTTAGATCAGGACATTTATAACCGCCCTCGAATCATACTGCTATGCGGCGAGGGAAGGACGATTCTTCTTCTTTTTTTTTTTTTTTTTGCGGTTTTTCTTGGCTTGGATTCAGAATTGTGTTGTTGTTTTTTTCTTCAGGATATATGCTTTGGGAACGAAATATATTATAATCGAGTTAGATTCGATTTCTCGCCGTCAACTTCCCTCGGGAACCGGGAGTAGACACGAAACGAATGCGAAAGCAGGTACGTTATTATTTTATGATACCACCACGAAGAGCCTTTCTCGGAATAACACGGAGGAGGAAAGTAGTGCCTCCGGGATAAACAAAGGCTACTTAGAACATCAAAATTTGAATTCCTCTTGGATAAATATCAGGTCCGTCTGGCCAGTGCATGGTGTGATAATTACGTACACTTATGTTCACCACTAGCCAAAGAGTCGTTCTTTCTTTGGCGGTCTAAGGATTCAACGTCACGTTGCTGATCAGCTCGAGCCGGATCGTAAGATTACCCTTACTCAAAAGTGCTTCACGCGTCAGCCAATCGTGATACTGTCCGTAAACATTTGCACCCTTTTCATATCTAAAAGCGTGCTCTTGCAGTTTGCACTCATCGTCGCACCCTTTTAACACCCAGGTTCTATTTGTGCACCCGTCACCTTTGCTCTAGTGTGCAGGGTGTTGTTGGGTGTGACACCTTTGAATTTTGGGGTGATGCATAAACGGGCCGAAGATGGCGATTGATATATAATTTCGTACTGCCTTGGAATGAACTCTGATGCTATATACCCTGAGGTCAAAGGCCACGGTGCTCAGGTTCCCGCACTGTCACTAAATAGCGGTTAGCTTAAATGGCTATTTCCACTACTTTCTGTACAAGATACGAAAATATTTTCTGAAGATTGGGGTAAATGTACGTGAATATTATTCAACAGTGGTAAGGTGCTCAATAGCCTCTCTATAAACAGTATTCTATTTTAAGAATATTTTTAAAATATACAGCTGAATAAATATTGCTGACCTTTAACATATAGTGATATTTCGTAATGCATATAAACTCTTGCTAAAATGTAGCGATGAGCGTGCCTAAAATGCATGCCTTTACCCGTGCATGTTCGGCCGGAAAATGTTTAAGAGCTATTTTTGTAACTCGCGTTATTATGGCTCACGACAGTCACCGTTGTGTATAGGGTTAGGGTGCGAGACAATCTCGGCATCGCTTGTATGCGACGCTCGCTGCGCCATATTGCGGTCGTCTTCGCGTTATGACACCGACCTCACGGAACGCCGCTGACGTGACCTGCACTTATTATAGGCATTTGCCCTAGCAACACATAAGAGAGGGAGAAAGGAGGGGAGCTTCGTTTCGCTCTGCTAGCGTAATATGGCCACGTATTGTGCGGCCTTATATGGCCTCGCTGTGCGACCTCCAGGCACTCGTATTCTGATTGTGGGCTAGTTATATTCCGCTTTTATTACCGTCCGTGTATAATTGGTCGATACTATCGCCCATGGATATGACGACAGGCAGAAAATGTCTCCAATAACGACGTTTTTCATTTTGTCTTTGCAATGCTTAAGTAGAGTAGTTCTTTATGTTCAGAACGGCCGACCGCTCAATAAAGAGGCCCGCCGTGCAGGCTGTCGCTGGGGCACGCGGAAAAATCCCTAATTGAAAATCAGGGGTGGCTGGAGACGGCTAAGAGAAACTGGTGTCGACCAGTGCTGAGCGGTCCGGTTGAGTCGCCAAGGGAACGCGTCAGGTAGTAGCGATGGCAGGAGATATTGGGAAGACGAAATAGGGACTGTGGAAGGGAATAAAAAGTTTCGTTTTGCGCGCGCGCGCGCGCGTGTGTGTGTGTGTGTGTGTGTGTGTGTGTGTGTGTGTGTGTGTGTGTGTGTGTGTGTGTGTGTGTGTGTGTGTGTGTGTGTGTGTGTGTGTGTGTGTGTGTGTGTGTGTGTGTGTGTGTGTGTGTGTGTGTGTGTGTGTGTGTGTGTGTGTGTGTGTGTGTTGTTACGACCAAGCATCCGCATTTGCGCGCTCTATTGTTCGCCTGTGGGCATGGAAAAGTATTGTGAAAATGTGGTGATGGTCCAATGGCTCTAAGTGAGCCTGTTTCCAGGAATCCTGTTTTGTAAGCCTGTTTTGCTTTGTGGACAACCTGCAAATGCCAAATTGACCCTGTCAAGAGAACGTCTGGAAAAACACAAAGAAACGTCCCCCTGCGGGAAATAGCAGGAAGTGCTTTCTTTTGTTCACCCTTCCAGTCGAGAAGGGCTATCCTCCAGTGATGAATGCCTCCTATCCAAAGGAGACGACAGAGTGACATGTCCGCTGACGTGCAGGACAAGAAAGGAGCATGACTCATACGGCCATTAAGTGATTTCCTGGGAATGCAGGAAAGATTTGCAATTGTCGAAAAGGGACAATGTTGGGAGCCCTATGCGGCGCCACGTGCACTCGGGTTTCTGAGAAGTAAAACCCCTTGTCAGAACCAGCCTGTGGTTTCTTTGCTGAAGAATAGAAATGTACCTCCTCTCCTCGCCGTTCCCAAGCTTTTCCCGCCAACAAGTGATCACGCCCAACGAATGAATGCCGGACCAGTCAGTGCTTCAGACCATCAGTGCAGTGATGTGTTCGATTGGATGCCGATACCTGAGGGGCGTGCCCTGGATTTGGTTGGTCAACATCTTCAGAGAGGGGCTGGACATAGGGGGGTTTTAAGGACGCTGCAGAGCACGAAATGTCGCTCTGGGCCCTGGGTAAACGGCTCATCCAGTCGCTTCTCGCTATGAACTCTTAACGCTTGTCATTTTGCTGATGTACCCTTCTTTTTCGTGTAAATAATCTTGTAAATAAGTTTCTCAAAGTGCCATTAAACCTGCTTGTACATATTTCACCAACTTCGAAGATTCAATCCTACTTCAACCCCGAGTCTCTGCACGCTACCAAGTGAAGGCCGGGTCGCCATAGCCCCAGCGTCACGACAACTGGTGATCAGCGGTGGGATCTGAATCTACAAGCACAAAGACTGGTGACCAGCGTTGGGATCTGAATCTACAAGCACAACGACTGGTGACCAGCGTTGGGATCTGGATCTACAAGCTGCAACATCTGGTGATTAGAGGTGGATCGGAATCTACAAGCCACAACATCTGGTGATCGGAGGTGGCATCTCAAGCAAAAAGCAGGCGCAACAATCGGCCAACAAGAGAGCAGCTCGGAACATCGATCGCATGTGTGGGTGAGTGCTTGGCTTTTCTTCTGATGTGGACCAGGTTCTAGAACAGGGTTAGATTTTAGAACTGGTAAAAAGTGTTGAAACGCCTTTAGGTTTGGTAGTTTGCACTGTTGTTTTGGAAGTAGCCGACACTCGGAGCGATCATGGACCTACAAAAGCTGCAGAAACCGGAACTGTTGCTATTGTGTGAGGAATTGGGAATTAATACAAGTGGTTTGGCACGAAAACCCTTGATTATAAAGGCAATCACTGATTTGGGAACCGATGATGAGGAGCTCAGTGAAGCATGGAACCTCATCGGTCAAAAAAAGGAACAGCTCAGACAGCAGAAAGAGCGTGAAATTGAAAGAGAAGCAAAAAAGCTGGAGCTAGAAATTGAGCTCCGGAAATTAGAACTAGAGTTGAGCAAGAGGTCGGGCGATTGTCCCCAGCTAGCGGTACCTCGTCTCAACAAGGAGGCAGATTTCAAGATGTCAAAGTACATGCAGCCATATGTGATATCAGGGGATATCGGTCTGTATCTGGCTAACTTTGAGCGAACTTGCGAAAAACTGTCCTTCCAGCGAGACACGTGGTCTCAGAGATTATTGACGGTTCTGCCCAGCGAGGCAGCGGAGGTTGTCGCGCGGCTAAGCAAGGAGGACGCGGACAACTACGAGAAGGTCAAAGCGTGCCTTCTGAGAAAGTATAGGCTTAGCGCCGAGGCGTTCAGACAACGTTTTCGGAACGCTACTAAGTCTAGGGACGAGAGTTACCCTGAATTCCTGTACAATTTAAGAGTAAATTTGGGCGAGTGGCTAAAGAGCACAGATTCCTACAGTGATAGGGACGCAGTAGTCGAGCGAATTCTTTTGGAGCAGTTTTATAACTGCCTCCCAGAAAAAGAAAGAAATTGGTTACAGGACCGAGGCGAAATTAAGTCGGCAACTGAAGCTGCCGAACTTATTGAGGAGTATGCTTCGCGCCGACAATTCAGCAACCCAGCAGTGGATAGGCCCCGCAATCCCAAGTTCAGTGTGAAAAACCGTCAGGAAAGGCACTTTGCTAGAGTTGGAAACGAAGAAATGAAGGTTTCTTCAGGCAAATTCCCTAGAAAGGACGGCAGTGAGAAAAGTGGGGAAGTGACCAACGTGCAGAACACAAAGAATAAGCTTGAGGCTAGGAAGCCGCTCACATGCTTTAGGTGTAATGAGCAGGGTCACATTGCCGTCAACTGCCGGAAAGAAAAGATTGCTTTTTCGTATGTCAGGGACTGCGATGAAAATATGCAGCTTTTAGAACCCTACCTGCATGACCTAGTAGTCAACGGGAAGCCTTGCAAGGTACTGCGCGATTCGGCCGCAACGATGGATGTTGTCCATCCGGCGTATGTATCGCCTTCCGACTATACAGGACAGTGTGCATGGATCCGACAGGTAGTTGAGGAACAGAGTGTGTGCTTGCCGATCGCGAACGTGGTCATCGAGGGCCCTTTCGGCGAATTAACAACCGAGGCTGCCGTTTCAGGAAAGCTTCCTAAGTGCTATCCGTATTTGTTCTCCAACAAATCGGACATGCTGCTGCGAAAGAGGGGCATCCTTTTCGGAGACAGAGTTGTGCAAGCCTTAACACGTTCAAAGGCGCGAGAACTAGCTACACTGCTCATTCCAGAAAAATCCACAGCGGAGGAAACGGCAGTTAAAACAGTGGTAAATGCGGAAGATGGCAGGTCAGAAAACTTTGAGAGCGAGGCATCCCAGATATGTCAACTTGAAAGGGAGCTTGATGAGACGCGGAATGAGGACGTTCTTGAGAGTAACCTCTTGCCGCCAGTGTCTAGTAATCTCACGAGACTTTTAAGTGGAACTCGAGAGGACTTAGCTATGGAGCAAGCCAATGATCCCAAGATACAGGAGATAAGAGAGCGCCACCGCGCCACTAAGACAGCAAATAACATTTCTTTTGAGATGAGAAAGGGAGTGCTGTATCGCTTATTCAAGGATAAGCGCGGAGTAGAGCGGGACCAATTAGTCGTTCCCCAAAAGTACCGCGGAGACTTACTGCGACTTTCCCATGGCAGCTCGTGGTCATGTCACCTTGGAATAAGGAAAACAAAGCAGAGGCTGTTGCAAGAATACTATTGGCCTGGATGTTTTAAGGACACGGAAAATTTTGTACGGTCATGCGACACGTGCCAGCGGGTTGGAAAAGCGCAAGATAAGTGGAAAGCTCCGATGGTGTTAGTACCAATCATTACCGAGCCGTTTCACCGGTTAGTAATAGATGTAGTTGGGCCACTTCCTGTGACAGAGTCAGGGTACCGTTATATCCTCACTATGTTATGCCCAGCCACAAAGTTTCCAGAGGCTGTTCCGCTGCGCGAGGTGACGTCCGAGAGTGTAGTGGATTCGCTGCTGTCAGTGTTTGCACGAGTTGGATTCCCTTCCGAGGTCCAAAGTGATCAGGGTAGCGTTTTCACGAGTGTCCTCACCACCTCATTTCTCGAGCGATGCGGCATTAAGGTAGTGCATAGCTCGATCCATCAATCGCAGAGCAACAGCGTAGAAAGATGGCACTCTGTTCTCAAACGAGTCCTGAGGGGACTGTGCTATGAAAACAAGCGCGAATGGGATACCTGCCTGCCTGCAGCGCTTTTCGCTTTGCGGTCAGTGCCGCACGAATCCACTGGATTTAGCCCAGCCGAGTTGGTGTACGGAAGGTCACTGCGCTCACCTTTGCGAATGGTGCGCGAAGCCTGGGAGGGGCGCGGAGAAGACCCAACAGTAGTAGAATTCATTCTGAACCTCTTGAATCGCTTACATAACACTAAGGAACTCGTTGAGGCCAGCATGAAGTCAGCCCAGGCTCGTTCCAAGGTGTACTATGATAAGACAGCCCGTCAAAGGACGTTTTGTATCGGGGACCAGGTGATGTTGCTGAGAAGTTCAAGGCAGAATAAGCTCGAAAGCTCGAAAGCTCGAAAGAATAAGCTCGAATAAGTACAGTGGGAAGGACCGGCTGAAGTCGTTGCAAAGCTTTCTAACACTAACTACGCAGTGAAAATTCCCGGTAGGCGTAAAGAAGTGCGCATTTATCATTGCAATCTTATGAAGCCTTATGTGCAGAGGGAAGCCGTGGTAAATCTAACGTTAAACCTTCCCGAGGAGATGGGGGACAACTTGATTTGCCTCAGCGGAAAAGGAAGCAACGCTCAGGAGCTTCTCAAAAAGACGGAGCAAAGAGGAGAACTAAAGAAATCCCAGCTGTCCGATCTGGGCGAGATAATAACAGAGTTTGAGGCCTGCTTCGTGGACAGGCCAGGCAGAACTGATTTGACTGAGCACGATATTGAGCTGACTTCAGACGTGCCAGTGCGATCAAGGTGCTACCGATTTTCTCCAAGGCAAAGAGAAATTCTGGATAGGGAAGTAACTCGCATGCTGGAATTGGGAGTAATAAAACCCTCGGAAAGCGATTATGCTTCGCCTATGATCTTAGTAGAAGCTCCAGGTAAAGACCCTCGGCCTGTGGTAGACTACCGAAAGCTAAATTCTCTCACCAGGGATCAAGTGTATCCTATTCCGAATATTGAGGAGAGAGTAGAACAGGTCAGTAGAGCGGCATATGTGACTACGCTGGACCTTACTCGAGGATACTGGCAAGTACCGCTCACTGAACGCGCCAGCAGATACGCGGCTTTCGTCACTCCGACGGGCAGCTACCAGCCAACAATGATGAGTTTCGGGCTCAAAAATGCTCCATTTTGTTTTTCCCGACTCATGGATAGGGTTTTAAAGGGGTGTGAAACATTCGCGGTGCCTTATTTAGACGACATTGCGGTTTTTTCCGACTCATGGGCGGACCATATGGTACATCTAAGAGCTGTACTGAGCCTTTTGCGTCAAGCTGGACTAACCGTAAAGGCCGAGAAATGTTGCCTGGCAAGGGCGACCGTGGACTACTTGGGTCACAATGTAGGTCAGGGTTTCAGGAAACCCAGCGAGATTAAGATTTCTGCGGTAGCAGACTATCCGCGGCCGAGCACGAAGACGGAAATTCGAGCATTCCTAGGTCTGACTGGGTACTACAATCACTACATCCCTAACTATTCAGCTTTGGCTAGCCCTCTGACCGACGCTCTCCGCAAGACAGAACCGACAAATGTAGTCTGGAACGAACAAAAGGAAGCCTCCTTCGTAAATCTGAAGGCTGTGCTGATTAGCCGTCCGGTATTGCGAGCTCCCGACTATGACCGAGAATTCACGGTCCAGTGTGATGCCAGTGATCGAGGGCTAGGTGCTGTTCTCTGCCAGAGAGATGACGACGGTAATGAGCACCCCGTGCTCTACTTAAGCAGAAAACTGAGTTCTAGAGAGAGGGCTTATTGCGCGTCAGAAAAAGAGTGCGCTTGCATTGTATGGGCCATTCAAAAATTGCAGTGCTATCTTGGAGGGGCCAAATTCACCGTAGAGACGGACCATTGTCCCCTAGCTTGGCTGCAAACTGCGACATCAAAGAACAGTCGCCTTCTTAGGTGGAGCTTGATTTTACAGCAGTACAATTTTGAAATAAGATACAAAAAGGGGAAGTTAAATGGGAATGCGGACGCGCTTAGCCGCTCTTTCTAAGCGGTCCGAGATGTTCCTCACCATGTATCCAAATTGATAATCAGGTTTTTATTTTTTTTTCTCGTGCGCTTGTATAGGTGTGACTATGTAAAGCAGCACGTTTGGTTTTCTAGGAATACGTAGGTCCTAACGTCTTGAGTGTGGGCTTTTCTCGAACAACAATGGCAGTTTTCTTTTGACCTGGTCTCTTCAGACGGGAGCCGAGTGCTTGCTTCGACATGTGGTTGAGTTTCAGACAGCTCGAGCAATTTGGCCTACAACAATCAAGACAACGCGACAAGCAACAGCGAGCTTCAAGCGTTCACGTGCAGGCCATTAAGTCGTCTCTTCATGCAGCAGCTGGGACTGCTGCCCTCCGAGACTCTTCTGGCGGGGGAGGAGGCTGTTACGACCAAGCATCCGCATTTGCGCGCTCTATTGTTCGCCTGTGGGCATGGAAAAGTATTGTGAAAATGTGGTGATGGTCCAATGGCTCTAAGTGAGCCTGTTTCCAGGAATCCTGTTTTGTAAGCCTGTTTTGCTTTGTGGACAACCTGCAAATGCCAAATTGACCCTGTCAAGAGAACGTCTGGAAAAACACAAAGAAACGTCCCCCTGCGGGAAATAGCAGGAAGTGCTTTCTTTTGTTCACCCTTCCAGTCGAGAAGGGCTATCCTCCAGTGATGAATGCCTCCTATCCAAAGGAGACGACAGAGTGACATGTCCGCTGACGTGCAGGACAAGAAAGGAGCATGACTCATACGGCCATTAAGTGATTTCCTGGGAATGCAGGAAAGATTTGCAATTGTCGAAAAGGGACAATGTTGGGAGCCCTATGCGGCGCCACGTGCACTCGGGTTTCTGAGAAGTAAAACCCCTTGTCAGAACCAGCCTGTGGTTTCTTTGCTGAAGAATAGAAATGTACCTCCTCTCCTCGCCGTTCCCAAGCTTTTCCCGCCAACAAGTGATCACGCCCAACGAATGAATGCCGGACCAGTCAGTGCTTCAGACCATCAGTGCAGTGATGTGTTCGATTGGATGCCGATACCTGAGGGGCGTGCCCTGGATTTGGTTGGTCAACATCTTCAGAGAGGGGCTGGACATAGGGGGGTTTTAAGGACGCTGCAGAGCACGAAATGTCGCTCTGGGCCCTGGGTAAACGGCTCATCCAGTCGCTTCTCGCTATGAACTCTTAACGCTTGTCATTTTGCTGATGTACCCTTCTTTTTCGTGTAAATAATCTTGTAAATAAGTTTCTCAAAGTGCCATTAAACCTGCTTGTACATATTTCACCAACTTCGAAGATTCAATCCTACTTCAACCCCGAGTCTCTGCACGCTACCAAGTGAAGGCCGGGTCGCCATAGCCCCAGCGTCACGACAGTGTGTGTGTGTGTGTGTGTGTGTGTGTGTGTGTGTGTGTGTGTGTGTGTGTGTGTGTGTGTGTGTGTGTGTGTGTGTGTGTGTGTGTGTGTGTTCATTCTTCCCTTCTTGAGTCTGAAATTCACTACCTACTTAAATCGCAAGCCTTACATGATCATAAAATAAAGGACACCTAAAGCATTGGCGCCTCAATGATGGAAATACTAATTTATTTCAGCAGACGATAACTAACGCTGATATCTCGGAGCAGGCAGTCGCAACGGTAACGAATGCGAGTGTCAACGTGTGAGACTCTACTAAGTAGTTTCGTCGGTGAGGAAAAATATAATTTTTAATCCTTTTACGAGACGAACAATTGAAACGCTTCAAGCGGCGAGTGGACCCTTGCCTCAAAGGTGAGAGGTGAACACCAGATGACGCTACTATACGTGCGGATGGGAGCCAAAAATTTGCGTGTTTAAGGAGCTTCAAGAGCAGACTTTGTGTTAACCACCACAATACATCAAGTCATTTTCGTTCAGTCTAGTAGATTCTTATGTCCACTACGTCCAACTGGAAAAACCAGAGGCATGTCGCTTATGAGTGAGAAGAATGGCATGTAGTGTCATAAGGTTGGTAGATATATATCGATCATATTCAAACATGTGATATTTCCTTTCTGTACAGCCCGTACATTTTTTTTTTCCTGGTGTAGTTTTTGTTTCATTTTTGAGAGACATGCATTTTTGTTCGTGTCCCGCATGTGCTTTATTGTTGATTCTGTTTATTGAGTCTACGTACCCACCGCTCCGTAAAACCAAAAAGCCTTGAGGGTAAAAAATAAAATAAAAACAAATTAATAAGAATCCCACCTGGACTAGGTCCAAGCCTTCTCGCAGACTTTAATTAATGAAGCTTGAACACATTGCCGCGAACGAGCAGTCCCAGGTCTACGGTACTTAGGGTGTTTTATCTGGAATAAATACGCATGTGGAAACTCTGCTTAAAGCAACTCATTTTTTTGAAGTTATGCGCCACTTTCCCTTTTCTTCTTTTCTTCACAGTATATCTGCCAGAAAATCTTCATTTACTCGCTCCAGGATGGGCGGGAAAATTTTTCCTTCCTACATCGGGACTGCAGGCCTTCAGAAAATTAATCTTTATTGCATAATATTTCAACCTGAACCGTAATCTTAATGTCAATGAAACATATAGCTAGAAGGCAGAAGACAATCCTCAAATACAATTTTTGAAATTGGGCTGCGGAGGTCTTTGCGAATAATGACAACCAACAATGACCAGGGTTGTCGTCTGTTGAATAAGCTTTGTTGGCCAATTTCTGGATTTTTTTTATTGTAACACAGTCATGCGTTGCGTGAATTGCGTAGAACGAGAGAGAGGAGAAAGAGAGAGAGAGAGAGACGAAAGGCATATTTCCAGCATTGATTTTGGGTTCTACACTGTTTGAATTAAGGCTTCACTTTTCTTTCTTTCTTTCTTTCTTTCTTTCTTTCTTTCTTTCTTTCTTTCTTTCTTTCTTTCTTTCTTTCTTTCTTTCTTTCTTTCTTTCTTTTTTTTCGCTTGTATATAAGACAGCACCAATAAAAAAATCATTACCCATCACCCTAATTAATATCTCCGTTCGTTTATGTTTAAACTGAAAAAAAGAAAAAAAAAAACTCGATAACGGAATTGTGGCGCGTAATTAGCGATCGCTGCTCGTAAAAGGTCGGCTGTGCTAGACGGCGGATATTTTTCTCTTTTTTTTTTCCAATATAATCGGCTTCAGACAGAGGCATCACTAAAACGTAAGCTGTGAAAGCAATTCCAGTGTCTTCCAGCCTCACAAAACGTTCTAAAAGAGCGCAGTAATAGGTTCCTCGCCAGAATATTGATGGGCTGAACGAAACTGCCGCTATTCTTGTAAGTCTCCTGTCTCCATACCTTGACGTGTGTTTCGACATTGCGATTCAACCTTGCATGCAGTATGCATTGTTTAAAGCCATGATACTCTGCCGCACTATATTTTATTTCCACGAATGTTTCGTGAATCATGAATCTTTAATAAATTGAAGGCCTATGGCGTCAACTGTCAGCCGAAGATGTATAGCAGATCGAAGTATACGTAACTGTGTTATAGGCTCTAGCTTTGTCATGTAGAGCTTGTAGTTTTTAGTTGTTAGTTCTCGCTTTCTTTTTTACTTTCTGCGCTCTGGTTGCCCCTTCTCATTTTGCAACACACCAGTGATGTGCCTACGGGATGTAAATCGCAAGCGAGTGCCATTCTTGGTTCTTCGCGTTTATAATCTTTTTTGTCCGGAAAGCGATTTATAACAAGCGTAATAATACCTTTTATTCCCAACAGAATATAAAAGTAAAAAAGACAAAAGAAGTACCACGCCATGCGACCTATATACCCATCAATAACCAAAACTTGTTGATATACGCTGGCTATATATTTCAAACATTTACTAACGTGAGCAAAAAAAAAAAAAAAAACACGCCGTTCCACATGCACCTTCTGAAACACTTTAGCCAGTGGTCCCAGGTTTGAACGGGGCTATTTGCCGCCGAGATGCAAGATCAAGATTTTTTTAGGCGTTGGTTATCGCGCCCCACTATACGCGACAGTGAACCACATACAATAGCACGCGGGCTTTGAAACAACTTGGCCATAAATAATAAAAAAAAAGATAAACTGTGTTTATGCGCACAGATAGCAGGTCTCGAACTGCACGCACAGCGCCTGGGGTCCCCCCATTTGTTACAGTTTTCCGTCCCGCATGGCGCTCGTATTTGTTCCATTTGTTCACTCGTCCGGTTCTCCGAGCTGACGAAACGGCGCTCAGACCTCGCACCCGGGGCGCAGCACTCAATTAATTCCTATCTCAAACGTCGTCGTCGGTAGCCGTTATCGCCGTTCCCCTCCCTCTCGACCTCCCTCTTATCGTGGGCCTCCACACAGCGCGCTCCCTGATCCCTAGCCGCCGGTGCCTTCCTCCGCGCAGTCCAGCCCCATTTGTGTACAACACCGGCGAAGCGCATCATTTCTGCTTAACGGTGGATGTCATAAATCATCAAGAGGCAGCGGTACGTTCCTTTTTCTCTTTCGCGACTGCGTGCGTATCTGTCGTTCCGAGTAAGATGCTCTCTCGGCTTGATGCGGCGAGCATATCTGGCAGCGAGTACCCCCGCGGGCTTTGCCGTTCCGCTTAAAGCAAGGTGATGCCGAAGCAATTGAGCGGACTCTATGTGCTGCGTGTTTGCTCGCTCGCTTAATCATCTTCGCTGTGTGCTTACAGGTTTGCCCTGCAGCTTCGCCTGAGTCTGCACGTAAGCACATGAATTCGCTAACTCCGCCGTTTTTACCTGGTGTTACTGCACTACTTACCTTTATCCGTTCATAATTCTCTCTTTACTTCATTTCCAACAATGTTATATATATATATAATTTTTTTTTTGTAACCTTACCGTTTTTTTACTCACTAGCTTTCCGGCTCCACATTCGTATACTTTTTGTTGTTTTTGTTTCTTTCTTTTCAAAGCAAGATTGCTTTTTTTTTGTTCTTCGTTTTTTCTTTTCGTTATTCAGTAAATTCGGCGCGTTTCTTGCTCTCTTACGTATATGAAAACAAGCCCAATCAGACTGTGGAACATGTGAAAGCATCAAAACATTAAATCATATAATTTTGCTCACACAACGCGCGCGAGTACTCTAGTCAACACAGGTACACTTTCATACGCGCAGATTTTTAATAAGAAGGCGACCTGAGTGCATTTACACACCTTCATTAGTTCTCCCTATCCTAGTGCATGTCCCCGTTCCTTCCACGTTTTTTTTTTTTTTTTTTTTCCTATTTGACAGCTGACGCAATTTGGCACGTCAGCGATGGACGTGCGCAAACCGAACCCCTTCGGAATCCACTTTCCAGTCACTATGTTTGCACGAAATGTTTACCGCGTCTGCAAACCCATATGGCGCTCCCTGCGCAAGAGGAGGGAAAGAAAGGGCGAGCTGTCCGTTGCCATTCAAGTGGAATCCAATTTATGGGTGAACCGCGCCGGGATGGCCGCCAACAAGGAGTATCTGCATGCATATTTCATTTCGCATGCGTCTCGGCTAAAAGCTAGCGAAGCCAAGAGAAAAGACGCGCACGTTTTCGACAGCGGTTCCACTCTCGGCGCAGAAGCAATTTTCTTGCGAGCTTGTTACCCGGCCGAGCCTATATATATACGCCTGGTCTGGAACTTAGCGTTCTATTTAATGCAATTGTTTCTGTAAAGCGTATTCCCCCCCCCCCCCCCCCTTTTTTTTTTTAATTTTCGCTTCGCCGCGTGGCGCGAAACGCGCAGAGTGGAGTACGTCTACGCACTGAACACATGTGTGCGACAGCCGCGCCTGACAGAGTGAAGTGTGGAATTTGAAACTAGTGAAAAGTAAAGTGTGGAGATAAGACGCCGTCACATTCAATTTTCTAAACCGGGCCGCCTCCTGTGTAGGGTCGCAAGTTGGAGTGGATGTGCTCTTTTTGTGCCCGTAAAAACATGGTTCATAACTCGCTCGTGCTTTTATGCAAATTAGGTGAGTCTTCCGAACTGCATCGCGGGTCTGCTGTGTGACACTAATAGAAAAATTATAAAGCTTAGTCGTAGGCCCACTGAAGAAGAAAGAAAGATATGCATATATAGCAGACCTCACTCCTTCTGGTGTCTTCTACAAGAACGAATTGTTAACAAAATTTATGCATGCTGTCGCAATATATGACTGCTTCACTTAAACTGTGACGTGAAGACCGCTGCCGCAATTCTGCGAGTCAGCTATATACAACCGAGGAACATGTTTCGCAATGCTGCAACATTCGTGACACGCATTTGTTGTTGGCTAATAATATCGACACATTACTGATAGGAGAGACTCTCTCGGCATCTTCCAAATTGCGCGAATAAGACAGGACAACGGAGACGCACACACACAAAGAACAGTGCGTGTCTCCGCTTCCCTGTCTTATTCACGTAGTTTTGAAGATGAATAAATTTCATCAACTAGCCTGCTAGGAGACTTTACTAAACTCTCTCGGGAACTGTTTCGAAAGTGAGAGAGTATGCTTTCCAATTGTAAATGAACAAGTGATCCGTCGAAGTTGATCTGAGGGTCTTGCACAGTTCAACACAGCAGAGCAGCTAATGCAGGCAGGCTGTAGCTGAGCTGTTCAAAAGCTTATTTTAAAGATTTTTTTTTTTTTTTCACCAAGCCATTGCAACGCAATCTTAAATCATCAAGACGAAGCCTAGCTTTGGTTGGCGCTGTACACTTCGCAATCGATCTCCTTACACGCCCCCAAAAGAAACGCAAGGGGGGGGGGGGGGGGCACATATGCCCTTGTTTCCTGAAAGCACCCCCTCCCCCTCCTCGCCCATAATCAATACGAAATATCTTTTTTTTTTTTTTGCACTGTATGAGAAATTTTCTCTACTAGCGCCGGAAGACAATGTGCACTTGTTTTAGAGTTATCGTTTCTACGTTACGCAAGTAGTTTTTACAGCAAGTTTTTTTTTTTTTTTTTTTTTTTTTTTTTTTTTTTTTTGCAGCTTTAGTACTACCACGTTCATTTACGAGTTTCGCGGGTATTCTTCTACCAAGGCATTATTCCTGGATAGACCCTTGAGCTCGGATATAACGAATACGTGACCTCGCTTATAGCGAAGATGCACCTATACCATGTGGCAGGTGGTAGCTTTCAGCTTACTTGCGCGAGCACTGATTCTGCGTTGGTTTGCGCGACTCGACGGGACCACATGATATCAAAAAAAAGGTGGGTGGAGCTGCCAGCACGGGTTACTCATTTGAGGTGGAATGGAGGATTAAGAATTAACCTTTCAGTGCTCGTGGACACGCCACTCCTAGGCCACAAGGGCATGTTCGTAAGGCTTAGTTAAAGCGGAGATTTCAATGTTGGACGGTCACCCATACTACCCCATAAACCAGACCAGACCAAACCAAACCAAACCAAACCAAACCAAACCGCGCCATACCCTTACAGGCGGAGCTTAAGTGCGCCTCATAATTTTTTATATCTTTTAAACGCTCAGTATCAACGAAATCACTTTCAAAACAGATTCCAAGGAACACCGCCATTAAGACAATAAACATATTCTCGAGTACTCGTTCGTAACGATTCTTCGGAGTGGTGTTTGTAAACGATATTTGCTTGATTACCTGCCGTTCGAAAGATTATTCTGTGTTTGAAACAAGGAAAAAATAACTAACACGAAAAATTGCGTTTGAACATATTAGTGCACTACGTTTTATACCTGTACTGCCTGACTGTTTCACAGCAAGAAAGAAAGAAAAAAAAAGTTACGGGAAATAAAAGGGACGCACCACTCAGTCACAGGCATCTCTTTGTTACTAATCGCATTTGCACAACAAAGGCTAGGCCCGTCACGCGTCGTGCACGAAGTACTCAGGAGGAAGAAGCGAAAACAAAACAAAAAAAAAAAAAAGGCTACGCGCACAAACACACAAAGAGAGAGGCTGGAACTTTGAGAGCCGCGTCGCAACGAACGAAGCGCTTCGGCGAAGCTCGAACTGATTTCGTGGACAAGCCCGTTCGCTTGTCATTGTGGTGGCTGGCGAATGAGGATGTGAATAAAAGAAAAGAAAAAGACGGTTATTTCGCGGACAATTACCGCGCAAAGGCTATACGAGCGCGCGCACTCAACTGCGCCCGCGGGACGCCGGATAGATAGGCGCATGCGCAGAAGTGAAAGAAATAATCCCCGAGTGTGGCTGGAGGGGCTGTTCGTGACTGCTACACAGGGACGATTATTCTTCCGCTTGTACGAGCACAGCTCAGGTTTCATTCACTCTGCGCGCTCGGGTGCTTCGATCGTCAGCGCTGTCGTCTTCCTCGCACATCTCTGCGTTTTCTTGCTCTCTTGTTTCAACCTGCCTCCGTGCATTCGTCTCGCTTGCGGCAAATAAGATAGCTTTAACACGGGGCTGCGCGGAAAAGAAGTGTACAAGCCATTGGAGCCGTAATTTTTTTGGCTCTTTGGGGATCTTAGCTGGCCATCCATGTAGTACAGGTCACTACGTAATGCCGCACTCAACCGTGATTTGTTCCGCGAATTTAAAACGGGCGCAGCAGCGCAGCGTCGCGGACGTCCGTGAAACTTTCACCGCTTTGACGTTTCCTTTCCCTTACTTGCTCTTCCCGCACGAGCTGCTTTGACCGCTGTCGTGGTCAGTGGTTCGAATTGATGGGCTGCAGAGCACTTTGAGCGCCGAAAGTTTTCGGAGCGCACTGAAAGACGAGTTTGATGTCTTCTCTTGTCTTTATTTGTACCTGGCATATCGACTTTGCCTTAGCGTATTTTATCTCTGCTTTTCGGTTACTATTGACAAAAATAAAAATAAACGAAATGTGCAATCGGCAGAACTCTGTGAGGAAACTTGATGTCCAAAGTATGCTTGGGATTTTATTTCTCTCTTTGCACTCAGTTATTTAACTCCTTCTATTATTCCGGGAGCGCAAAGCACGTATTTCGACTAGGCGATACGCTGAAAGACGACCGTATGCTGGTTAGCGTCAGTGGCGGTCGAAACTTTTTTCGGAGAATAAAACAACAACAACAAGGAGTTGAGTTGTTATAAAAAAATTATTGGGGACACTTTGGACCACTAAAGTGCGATGAGGCGAAAGCCGGTATTGGGTGGTGGCCCGAAGATGCCTCTGATGCCTGCTGTACTGCGCCTGCTTCTATATGCTGTGTGGTGCGGCGTTCGAGGAAGCACCTAATCAAAGACGCCGCACGGACGCTTGGATCGGACGTCCGGCGGGGTCAGTTTCGTATATGCGTGAATCGCCTGGTGACGCCATGACCAGTGGTGACGTCATGACCGAATGTGAAGTCATCATGACGTCAGTTCCGGTTATTAGACATGGCCGGACGTGACGTCATCATGACGTCACCAGGTGATGACTTCGTAGTCACAGTCATCACTGTCATTATCATCGTCACTGTCACTAACTACCATTATCGGTCACTGTCTATTACTATACTATGGCAACCGCGCTGGCATGACGCTAAACAAGGAGAACGGAGATACGTTTCTCACGTGCCCGGCGTGGCTGTCAGGATGATTGACAGCTATAGTAGGACACGACGCCGGAACCCGGGCACCATGAGTATGAGACATTAAAGGCTTTCGCCTTAATAGCGCGTGTGCTCCTTACAAAGTAATGGAAAGCACGGCTGCATTCACCGTAATTGCAGGCAGCGGCTTCTTGCCCGCTTCCTGCGTGAAGCTGTTCCAAGCGGTCACGTGCCTCTGTTTACCACCGTCATTCTCGCGGCAATCGTGAAAGCACCGACAGCGATGGAAATGGAGAATGAGTGCCTTGTTTATAAGTTCTTCTTTTTCCTCTGACCGCGCACAAAGTGCGCCCTCTTATGTCGGAGGCTGGTCAGAACATATACCGCATCTTCCGTTTGGTCGACGGCAAGCTTCCCCCTTTTCCTCGTCCATTAACGTGCACAGTTAAAGGCCGCTGAATAGAGGCCACGAAAAGTGCGGTCTGGACGTCTCGGGCGTAATTGGTGGAGTAATCTTACGGGTGCCTCTCCATTTACGTCTTTGGCGCACGATGCGCCATAAGTGCCAGTGGCTTGTATACATTGTCCCCAAGCATTTATTCCTTCTCTTAGGAAACCACCAGTGAAAACTTCAAGATGGCCAGCGTTTTACGGGGGAAAGAATCACACGTTTTCAGTTTTGTTATCACGCAAGGGGCATAAAATTGTTTTTGGTTAAAATCGGGTGTTTGGCAGCACCGAGCTGCCTTTAAGTGAACTATCATTTCAATTAGGTATAGATCTAAACTAGCGTTTATTTCAACTATTCATACACCCCTAAGGAAAAAAGTCTTATTGGATGATCCTTGAAGTAAACCTTCGCGTGAACGCTCAAGCCTCCGTTAGGCTAAGTTACTGGAGGCAACCTCGGCGTCTACAGGACCTATGTCCGTGGGGTCAGCAGTCGAGTGCCTTAACCACTTTGCCACTGTGGCAGGGCTTGTTTTAGTAATTTCTTGTGCTTTGTTTGTCACGTGCACTTTAATAAGACTGCTTCATAAGACAATTTATTGCGTTCCGCGGTGATTTAAGTGTTGCTTTACGATCTTCAGCCAAGCATCTTACTTCTCGGACAGAGACAGGCGAGGCATTCAATGGTCATCACATTCGAAGCGACTGCGCTAGAAGTTGCTAGCGCCGATGCGTTACCCAAATCGACAAGACAAGGTGGGACACGTTGAACCGGCACAATGAACTTGTGTCTCAGGGCTGCGTCGTTTGGGTTGTAGGCCCTGAAGGGCTGAAGTTCGTGAACTGGTCAGGACGTGGTAGATAAACTGCTTCCAAGTTTAGAGGAGATACTGGCCGTCAGGAGCAGTGGCGAAATAAAATATTTTTCTACCCAACAAATATACTGACATCCTCCTGCATTACAGACTTGAAAGAAGAAAATATTCCCCACCACACAAGAAACTAACCAGAGAAGAAGCAGTAACTCTCCGAAAGATCCAAACCAACAGCCACGTCCACGGCACCTTACTACACAGAATCTCGCCCACCACCTACAGATATAAATGCGCATTTTGCAACGTACCAAACACTCTACAGCATATGGTGTGGGGATGCAAGGGACCAACTGGCACTATAACCACCATGGCCATAACCGAAGAGCAGTGGGAGACTCAACTATCAAACCCCAGCCTGGAGGATCAGCGTAGTCTGGTCAACCGGACTCGGGAGATGCTCGCGTCCACGGCTTCCTGGACTGAGGAGGCTGCCCACCTAGGGCTGAATATTTCACGCCTGCTCATAATAAATGTTTCTCTCTCTCTTCCCCCCCCCCTTTTTTTTTTGTGAGTCCGCGAAGCACACGGGGAACAATGAGGCGTTTGTGTTGGAACAGCTGTCGTAACTACACGACCTCAACATTCCTAAATAACAGGGGAAACATGCAAAAGTTTCGTTTTTGCCTCGCAGGTATAGTGTTTCATCCAATTTTGTCGGATTCACCAACGGCGCTTCTGAGGGTCGCACAGTGTCAGCAGCTACGAGTTCGTAGTAAATCTACGTGATACGCTTTCGCTAAACATCAAAAGTGTCAGCTCCCGCAAATCTGGCGCGTAATACTGAAGCGGAAACAGCGTTGACCGCGCTCTATCTGCGTGTTGTCTTGTTTCCGCTCCATTTCACTGGACGATCACCATTCTACGCCTGGAGTTTCCCCTTCGACGCACGTACCGCAAGCACAGCTTTTTCAACGGAGCCGCATACGGGCTCTCGTGTTTCCCTAAGCGCCCTTTGCGGCCACCCCTGCCGTACAGGGGTTTATCTTGGCACGCGAGCGAGACTGCCCAGGAGCTCGTTATTGCGCTCATTGTGAGGCCTCGCCACGCGTGTATGAGGCGCCGTTATTTACGGCCTCGGCCACTAGCTCGCTACCGCGGTCTCTTGCAATATTCAAAGTACCTTCCTCGTTTCTCGGACACTGAAAGAGAGCAAGGGAGATGAAAGACTATGGCGACGTGCGCGCTACGTGTGGTAAATTCCGCGCGCTGCCAACCGGGATTTCGCAGGAAATGAACTTATGCAGGCATTGAATTAGGCCTCCACGGCCGCCTGCGTTAAGTTCTTCGTTGACCGCGCAGCAAGACCTCCCCGCATGTCCGACACCGGCGTTGAGGGGATAAGCATTGCAGGGATCTCCTTACTGCAATCGCTTGTGCTTAGGAGAATAAAGGCGTCTCGCTGCGCGCGGGCTTTGCATTCAGATAAGCTTAGTCGTTCGGTTCGTCTTTACTATAGCGGAGAGAAGTACTGTATCAAATTCGCTCGTGACCAGCTTGCCACGGGCTCCATTGTCCACTGCTTTTTTTTTTTTGTTTTTTTTTTGTGTGTTTTTCTCGCAAAGCTTGCAGGTAACTCTGTTGATAAAATACTATATTTGCTTTATTGTGAACTGGCTTATTGGGGCATTTTGGCGCGACTTTCAGGTCTCACCTTTGCTTCTACGAACTTTCGGTTAAGTCACATATGAAACGATCATCGCGTGCTTGAAATTCTAGCGTCGTATCACCACCATCGAAAAGCGGCCGCCGCGGCTGGGATTCGATCCCGCATCCTTGGGTGCCGTAGCAGAGCGCCCTAACCACCGCACAACCATTGCGGGTAATGCATGGCCTGAGCAACTGGAGGCAACGATACGTGTTAGTTTCGGTGCTCTTCGCGATTTTGTTTCGTGTGCTGCATTTCTAATGCGAATCATGCTTTCGATGTGCGAGACATGCTCCATTCTAAACCTTGTGGGCGATATCTCTGCTCACGAGAGACACGCAGACAGGCCGAAGCGGAGCGTAAAAGCAGATGAGTTTGTTTCTTATACGTGGCAACCGTCCGTGGCTGACGCCAGGGGGGTCACGGCCGGTAGCCGGCTGGAGAGTGAGGAAGACGAAGAACCGCCAGGCGACAGTGCATCTGGAGAGGGAAGGGGTAAACTGAGACCGGGATGGAGAGTGCAGGATACGGAACGAGATTTGGATGCTCTTGACGCGTGCTTCAACAATCTTTGAATGCGCAGAATTGAACGCGATCACAAAACCGTATCTCCGTTCATCGTCTGGGATGTCGCCTCAGTATCGTGACGGACCTGGCCAAGATTTTAGAGGTACGATTGCAAACAAACAGGCCACGTGATTTGATAGTATACGCTTGCATGTGTACAGGATACGTGAATCAGTGTCCTAATAACAACTGCATAGAGTTTTTGTCCTATCTCTGCGCTGCTGACTATGACAAGTCCTTGGTCAGATGCTGCAAGTTTATTGAGGCAGCAAGAAAAGGGCCGGAAAGAAGGAACGAAAATGGAGGACAATGAAGAACAAGCGCAACTTTCTACACCGAAGCTGTAGAAAAATATGACAAGGACAGATTTGAAGCCAAAAAAAAAAAAAAAGAAGAAAGAAAGTGAAAACCAGAGGATTTTCTTCTGAGCCTTCAGGTCCTGCCTGTCTCGAGCCTCCGTTTATTTTTTTAATTTTTTGTTCCCAGAATCAACACTTTACCACCACCCTGGCTATAGCGCTGGCTGTGTTACAACACGTGTGTTCGCCACTGCATTAACACAAAAACAAACATCGCCAAACACAAGCTACGTTGTTCTCCGCACACGTAGAGTGCACCTCCGAAATGAGATTCTTTTCCGCCGCTTGATACTGAGGCCTCTCTTGAAAAAAAAAAAAAAAAAAAGAAATGTTCTTTTTCTCTCCAGTAATATGGCGGCCGTTTCCTACCGTCAGCCTCTCTATTATAATTTCAGCAGTTCTTTTTTTTTTTTCCTTTTTTTTCTCCTAGTTACGTACTGGCTTAATTTCATTTTTCCGAAGCTAGTATTCTCCTCCTATGCTGTTTTGAGAATCATGTGCGGCGAGACTATACAGGAGTGAAACGATAAAATGAGATTTAGCGGCCGAGAGGGGGAAAAGAAGAGTGGGAGGAGGGATAAAAAGCTGCAGACAGCTTATACTCTGAGCACACGAGCATCGCCGAGCTATATTTACGATTTCAATATGTGGACGAGTAATTGAAAACCCCGAGAACGAAGCAGGCCAGCGTTCAACATGCCGTCATATTAACTCGCAGGAGAATCTTCTCCGACATAAATTCCGCGCGTTTCTAGACGGGACATAAAAAAAAAAAAAAAAGAAGAGAGAGAGAGAGAGAGCGAACATAGGAAAGGTTGGGAACGGGAATGCGGACGATGCCTCTCTTTTAAACAGTTTCCACGAAAGCAATTCTTTGAAATCATTTTTGCGTGTCCTGTCGGAATCTGGGCTCTACTAAGAATCCGACAAACCCTTGGATCAATAATAATACGGCGCTACAGACGAGGATAAGTCACACAAACGACAGGACTAGCGTTTGTGTGACTTCTTTGTCTTCGTCCGTCGCACCGTATTATTATTGATTCTGAATGTACCAACTAGCCCAGCAAGAGTTCTACTTGAAAACACTTCGAGTTCGTGCATTTGCACGTTCTGTAATCCATCGAAAGTTTGGCTGTTATCTCCAATGTACCGGCTATTGGATGATGAGCAATAATGAAACAGGCGAGCTCTGCAAGCCCTGACAGATAATTTCTCTCGCTTTTAGGGAATTTAATTTAGGGGAACTTAACCGGCACAAGCTATCAGCAGGTTGCTTACGGCGCGACATGACGGTAAGGATTCCGCTGCACGTCAGCTGAGTGCAGCTAAACTTTGGCTGATGACGAGGCAGTCGTACCTTAGGTGCTACGGCACCGCTGCGGCTTCGTGATGCTCAGAAGGACTGTATAGGCGCTTTGTTTCTTTTTCACCGACTTCTTCGCCGCTATAGGTGCTAATCATATAGCGTCGCGGCCTTCTCCAATATCCTGATTGTGACATCATTCCGAAGGTACTCGCGCGAGGCGCTCTTTCATATTACTGCTTAATATTTTTTCTTCCCGGCTAACAATTCTCTGACGCCGTCAAAAAGCCGTTTTTAATTATCTCCGCGTGCCACTGTAAGCCTTTCTTTTGTTCTTACAGAGCTCCATTTTAAAAGCCTGCTCTGCGTCATGGAAGCTTTTTTCTTTGTCAGCAATTTTACCTTTAATTTTGTTTTTTAGTGACACGGCCGTAAGCCACTATTGCAAATGGCGCGAGGCTGAATTAGCATACAATAGCGTCAAAACTTCGCTGTTGCGTAACCGGTGCTTAGGGCTTGCGGGGATTTAAGTTTGTTGGATTCGATTGAAGATGTCGTCAAGAACTCCACAGCGCATACGAGGAATTCAAAAAAGAAAACGAGAAAATTGACTCTCATTTCCTTGGTAATCGAGGTTCCCGTCTACATGAACGGCTTCACCTAGGACAGCAGTGCTGCAGTTTAAGCAATAGACAAGCTTCAGTCCATGAAGTCGAGGAGATGGGGCGCTGCTCTTGGAAGTTGCGTGGGCAAAAGGCGGGACCTCCCACAATGAGGTGTGCAGCGCTTTTTGTCGAGCGTACAGAACGATTTCAGAACGCCTAATGCGCATGCGCTCGTTGACCGGAAGTAGCCAGGCGCCATCTTGGACCCTTGATTGGCATTAGACACGGTTGTAAGTGCTTTCCGTGGCGCCAATTTATTGTGTTGGGCTAAAAGAAACAGATGCGTTACTATGGAGCTTCGAGAGCTGCAGTGCTAATAGCAACAGGTGCAGCGCTGAGAGACGGCAAATTTGTTGCATGGAGTGGGATGACAGTGGCAGGTACGCTGCGCTTGTTACTCGAACCTTCTCGATAAAAATGTTGCATGTGGCAGTGAAAACGCGCTCAACTGTCGCTTTCACTCATTTCGTCAAAATAACGTTCCTACACAAGGCGATACACGTGTTCGAACGTCATCAGACAATTTTTGAAATTTTCTGCTACTTCATTTGATCCTGCTAGTTTTCACGGTGTCCGCCTATACATTCACTAACACTGTCACAGAACGTTTGTTATCATTATTTCTTCATCACCATTCTTATTCAGAATATAGCCATGCTGTTTTTTCAAATACCGATCTCAATATATTTTATCAAGTATGTGGCGGCTTAGCAGCAAAAGACCTTGGCGGTACGAAAAAGCTAGGCTATTTTTTTTTATTTTTTTTTTCTCTGAATAGAGCTTTGGCAGACAAATGTGTTCAGTGTAAAATTAGAAAAGGTAGAAACAAATCTAGAATGCTTTCAGTGCTCTTAATTAGGGCTAAATGGCTTTTAATTGTGTGACCTATAAGTTGATTTCTGAAGAGATTTTAAGACCTTTTTTCTTCAGGATACTGAATATATCCTTAGCTGCGAGGGCGGCTACCATGCGACTCGCTCTCGTTTTTTTCTCAGTACAAGCCTTATGAACTGACTGACTCATCACGAAATAGTTCTAAGGTTGAGAAGTATCCGACTTTAGTTAGTACACCTGTGGTGCGAGACAGGCCTGTTCTTGGAACCGCACTTTATACCCTGTAATTCATTCGTCGTTTCGGTCACGAAGAATAACCTTATCGCTTTTCCTTTATTCGCACTGCAAGTCCTGAGTGACACCTCATGGCGATTTTCCTTTTCTTTTCATTGTCCTTAGTGAAAAGGATAAGGAAAGGTGGGCAGGTTTTAGCCTTGCCGTTTTTCCTCTCTGTTCGATTCTCTTTCCTGCGTTTTCCCACCATTCCATATTTTCCCTCTCCTATGATGCTTCATGATGTTTAAATATACACGCCTCCTGACGCACCATTCTTTGAAAGCCGGTGTATACTTGCTTTTGTCGTTTTCTGTTGTTAAAAATGAGACGTGTAAAGAGAGTCCACCGGAAATAGAAAATAAGCTCTCCGCTCCGCGAAACACTACTGAATGGAGAAGTGAGTCCCGCGGGGCAGCTCCGTCCGAGAAGCTGCGGCGTTGCCGGTAAATACCCGACGAGGCGTCACCGGTGCCTCATCTCCGCCAGCCGCCCGCGAAAGAGAGCGCGCAGCCCGTGAAAGCCGTGGCATCATTAGCATCATTAGGGCCGCCAGGCCCCCGAAGCGTACGAAACGCTCGCAATTACACCGGACGACGCGATGACTCCGCCGTTTCGGGGGCATAAAACCCTGGGCCTGAATGTGTTGTTTTCCCTCACACTGTCTGTTCTCCTCTCTACCCTCGTCTCCCCGTCATTCGGCGCTGCAAAATCGCTGCCATCAAGGCAAGGCCGCGGTTTCAGGCGGGCGCTCAAGAGCAAAATCTTTTTTCAGTTCTTTTCCATTTATTTCTGTTTTACCAGATAGTTGCATGAGGGAATTTGAGGTGACGTTAAAGTTCGCTGCCGGGTGTGTCGTTTTGGCTCCAGCTGACCAAAATATCGCTATCCAATTCTGTCTAAAGAATAAGGTATGTACGTGTACGCCTCCAACTTTTTCATAGAATTTCATTTATTCCGGCGCTTTCCCCTATTTTTTAATGTCGTGCTCGGATCTGTATGTTTGCCCCTGTCAAAAATACTTCAACTGTTTGTGGCAAAGCCAGAAGGTAGTGAGTGAAAGCAGCAAGATTTCAGGAAAAACCTTACTCGGTGTAGAAGCACTTAGCCGTTTTAGTTAAGGTACGCAAAAGTGCGTGAAAGGCTCAGGATATTCAGGTCACACTTGTTTTACCCGTACTACCCTCCTCCGCTCTGTATGTCATGCCGCCGAGCACCACGCTCTTTGATTTCTGCTTTATCTGTGATTCCATTCCCGATTCCGATTCCACTTAAGTCGTAGGAGCACACACACACACACACACGCACAAAAATAAATAAATTGAGCTAACGTTCGTGGAAGTTCTGCCGTTATATCTGTCCGATCAATATACATTACGCTATATTAATCAAAGAGCTCTGTTTCGAAATTTAGTACTCAGCAACTCTCTCTCCCTTCTACCACCCCTCGTGTCCTTTCTCTCGAGAGCAAGCAGTTAAGGTATCCGCCCATGAGAAAGCAGCTGTTGTATATTCTCCTCCCCTGACCTTCTCTAAATTCGTACCACCCGAAGCGCCTGCAGCGGCCACCTGCGTAGAGCCGACACCTCATCTCGCTGATTCTCGTTTGACTTCGGGAATGAGGATACAGTGAGGGGCAAATAGAAGTGAACCATGCTGTGCCAAGTATGAAGAAACTGCGAAACGTGACCGTAGAGATGTTGTATTCCCACTCACGGGTGTGCCGCCATTGGGTGTGCCAGGGCCGCACAACGGGCCCTGCACTGGTGCACTGGATTGATTATGGAGTGCCGTGACAAAGCGTGCCCACCAGAAACAGCGGAAGCGCGAACGGTCGAAGAAATCCATGCACTATGCGGATTAAAAAAAAAAAAAAAAAAAAAAAAAAGTAACTGACGTGCGAACTCTTCTGAAGACGGAAAGGGGGTATTAAAAAAAAAAGGGTGCAAAGCAGAGTAAAATTCACCTTCACCTATCGGGACTGTCACTAATTTTGCTGTTGCAGCAGTTGCTTTCAGCTGGATAGCGCTTTAAGTGAATCTGCTCCCCCCCCCCCCCCCCCCCCCCCCCCCCCGTTTTTGTCACCTGCGACAAATTTTGAAGCTCACTCGGAAAGGATTTGACGGGAAGTAGGGTAACGGGTAAAAAGGGGC